>NC_056730.1:792053894-792118894 GCF_019279795.1 Protopterus annectens
CATTAATATTTACAGATGACAGAATTATCTCCAAAATTCTATCTGGCTAGGCTGGCAGCCTTCACCTATCTTCGCCCAATCTCCACAATATATATATATATATATATATATATATATATATATATATATATATATATATATATATATATATATATATATATATATATATATATATATATATATATATATATATATATATATATATATATATATATATATATATATATATATATATATATATATATATATATATATATATATATATATATATATATATATATATATATATATATATATATATATATATATATATATATATATATATATATATATATATATATATATATATATATATATATATATATATGTATATATATATATATATATATATATATATATATATATATATATATATATATATATATAAATATACCCCCACACACACACACATGCATACACACAAACATAAACAAACAGCACCATAATTACCCAGTCTAAAGGCTTAAACCTTGCCTGTGATATAAATAGGATCTGCTGGAGAGATAGGTATGTATCCCAGAGACTACCCCATCTATGGAACAGGCTCCTCATCCATGTGAAGCAGAGTTTTTCCCTAACCCAATTCAAGTGCAACTTGGATACTTGGATGGGAAGCGAAAACAAAAAAGTAGCAGTGTCCACCACAAAGCAGCCGCAAAAAGAATTCCTGAACATATATAGTTTATTTAAAAACAACACTTTTTCGTTACATACAATACAGTAACTTCTTCAGAGGAGAATAGAAAAGTAACAAATGGTGCCAAATTTAAACCTATGCGCAATTGCATCAATGGTTACTCTGTTGCCAAGTTAATTAATTGATATTGGCAAATGGATACACTGTTAATTCTAATTGTTAAGTGTGGTACTTCCAATGGTTGTTAAAAACAATATAAACAAAAAAATGCATCAAAATACAAAACACCATATGTAGAAGTTAATCTAATAACCTAAAATAACTTAACAGTGAATAGAACCTGTTTGTAAAAAGTTAATAAAGTTATAAAAACAAAACTATGACAACTAAAATTTAAAAACAGGAATATAAATTTCTTACAAATATAGTTAGTCAACTGTTGTGGTACCAAAGTACAGGACTATAGAATCTATCTAAGGAAACTCTTAAGTTTTAAAAGACAAGCTATATTACAATTCTCATTAAGTCCTGGTAAAGTAAATGCATCTAAAGAAAGTTGCCATTCCAACTCACGAACTTCTAATAACAAAGAGGATGGACCGCCTCTAATGTCAGGCAGAAGTTGGTCTATAGCTTGAAAATGGAAACTATGACCAGGGTTGGCGTCTATGTGCTTAGCTAAAGCATTGTCTTTCTTGCTTCTTCTAATTGCGTAAATATGCTCGTAAATTCTTTCTTTGAATTTACGGTCAGTTTTACCCAAGTAGAATGCAGAGCAACAGTCACAAGTAGCCAAGTATATAATACTTTTAGAATTACAATTAAGTTTATGTTTATTAAAGAATTTTTTGTTATTAATCATAAATGAACTACCTGACTTGACATATCTACACATGTTACAAGAACCACCTACAAACGTTCCTTTTACCCTTCTGCTAATAATGACTTGTTGACATTATTTTGTCTACTAATTTTTTCATATTTAATGGAGAATATTTCTTACAGAAGCAAGGGGTAGCCATGGGCTCCCCTTGTGGGGCCAGTTTGGCTAATTTATTTATGGCTTATTGGGAAAAATCTTTTGTCTTCAATAATGTAGATATCATGCCTCATCTGGTTTACTATACCAGATTTCTAGATGATATTTTTATCCTTTTCAAAGGTGATAGTGAAGCGGCATCACAGTTACTGTATTATTTCAACTCAACTACTTCATTTTTCCAGTTTACACATAAATTTGAGGTTCATTCAATTGACTATTTGGATGTAAAATTAACGAAAGATCCCCTGAATAACTGCTTTCATTCTGCTATACACAGAAAACTTTCTTACTGTAATTCCTTTTTACACTATTCTAGTGCCCACCCTTATAAACAAAAGTGTTCCATAGTCAAAGGCCAGCTAATTAGAGCTGTAAGAATGTGTTCTCTCGAACAGGTGTTTATAATGGAATGCCAACTCCTCAGAGACATGTTCATTAATAGGGGTTACCCCCCTCGAATGGTGGATGATCTCATTTACGAAGTCCAATTGAAACGTGACAGAGGTATTTATAGACCCCTATTAATTCATAATAAAGTGGACTCCCAACCGCTTGTCGAAATAGATTCTAATTTAGGGATGAATAGTGTACACACTCCTATTTTGGAGTTAGTAGAATCCAAATTCAGTGACAATTTTAATCCTACTGTACAGCAAGATCAGTACCACTTGTCTCCAATAGTGAACTATAGAACCAGTTTTGTGACCACCTTTAACAGAGATATCGAAGGAATTAAACGTATCCTGTTTAAAAACTGGCATTTCATAAGGGGTAACCAATATTTAGTTGACAAGTTAGGTCACTCTCCATCTATTGTGTATAGAAGAGGTGCTAACCTTAAAAACCTCTTGGAAATGAAAAATGTCATTATTGGCAGTAGGGTAAAAGGAACGTTTGTATGTGGCTCTTGTAACATGTGTAGATATGCCAAGTCAGGTAGTTCATTTATGATTAATAACAAAAAATTCTTTAATAAACATAAACTTAATTGTAATTCTAAAAGTATTATATACTTGGTTACTTGTGACTGTTGCTCTGCGTTCTACTTGGGTAAAACTGACCGTAAATTCAAAGAAAGAATTTACAAGCATATTTACACAATTAGAAGAAGCAAGAATGACAATGCTTTAGCTAAGCACATAGATGCCAACCCTGCTCATAGTTTCCATTTTCAAGCCATAGACCAACTTCTGCCTGACATTAGAGGTGGTCCATCCTCTTTGTTATTAGAAGTTCGTGAGCTGGAATGGCAACTTTCTTTAGATGCATTTACTTTACCAGGACTTAATAAGAATTGTAATCTAGCTTGTCTTTTGAAACTTAAGAGTTTCCTTAGATAGATTCTATAGTCCTCTACTTTGGTACCACAACAGTTGACTAACTATAATTGTAAGAAATTTATATTCCTGTTTTTAAATTTTAGTTGTCATAGTTTTGTTTTTATAACTTTATTAACTTTTTACAAACAGGTTCTATCCACTGTTAAGTTATTTTAGGTTATTAGATTAACTTCTACATAGGGTGTTTTGTATTTTGATGCATTTTTTTATATTGTTTTTAACAACCATTGGAAGTACCACACTTTTCAATTAGAATTAACAGTGTATCCATTTGCCAATATCAATTAATTAACTTGGCAACGGAGTAACCATTGACGCAATTGTGCATAGGTTTAAATTTGGCGCCATTTGTTACTTTTCTATTCTCCTCTGAAGAAGTTACTGTATTGTATGTAACGAAAATGTGTTGTTTTTAAATAAACTATATACGTTCAGGAATTCTTTTTGCGGCTGCTTTGTGGTGGACACTGCTACCTTTTTGTTTTCGCTTCAGTTTGTTTTTTATCTTCTCAATTGGATGGGAAACCAGAAATTCATCCCTGGTTTGGCACCTATATCTCTAATGGACACAGGTAACCTGCAAATGGTTCATCTCCCAGCCCCATGCTTACACTTATCAAGGGTATCAGAACTTGTCAGAGAATTGAGATGTATGGCTAGACTTAAAAAGGCCCTTGTGGTCATTAGCCTAATAAACACCTATGAACATACACATGCATGCATGTAAACTCAGAGGTACAAACACACACACAAAGGGCCAGAGAGCAGTGCATTATCGACATTCTGCAGGCCAACAGTTGCTTATCAGACATGGTGTACAAATACAGGAAACTAATGATTTATGAGAATTTGGAATTTTTATTCAGCTAGGGAATTGGAATCTTTGCCAAATGATTTTTTTAAATTTTGGTTTATCTAGAATTGGTAGCAGACATCTCTCGAAGTGAAAGAATAACCGACATCTCTCAAGGAGAAACCATGAAAGAAAGAAAGAAAGAAAGAAAGAAAGAAAGAAAGAAAGAAAGAAAGAAAGAAAGAAAGAAAAAGAAAACAGATAATCAGTAGTATGGTTTCATGCAGGGAAAGAGCACTACAGATGTGATGTTTGCTCTGAGTGTGTTGATGGGGAAGTACAGAGAATGTCAGAAGGCATTGCATTGTGTTTTTTAGACTTAGAGAAAGCATATAACAGGGTGCCTAGAGAGGAGTCATGGTATTCTATGAGGAAGTCGGGAGTGTCAGAATTATATGTAAGAGTGGTACAGGATAAGTATGAGGGTAGTGTAACAGGGGTGATGTCTGTGGTAGGCATGACAGATGCATTTAAGGTGGAGGTGGGATTATGTCAAGGATCAGCTCTGAGCCCTTTCTTATTTGCAATGGTGATGGACTGGTTGACAGATGAAATCAGACAGAAGTCCCCGTGGACTATGATGTTTGCAGATGACATTGTGATCTGTAGTGAGAGTAGGGACCAGGTGGAGGAGACCCTGGAGAGATGGAGATATGCTCTACAGAGAAGAGGAATGAAGGTCAGCAGGACTAAGACAGAATACATGTGTGTGAATGAGAGGGAGGATAGAGGAATGGTGAGGATGCAAGGAGTAGAGGTGGCAAAGGTGGATGAGTCTAAATACCTGGGATCAATAGTTCAGAGCAATAGTGATTGTGGAAGAGAGGTGAAGAAGAGAGTACAGGCAGGAAGGAGTGGGTGGAGAAGAGTGTCAGGAGTGATTTGTGACAGACGAGTACCAGTAAGAGTGAAAGGGAAGGTCTACAAGAGGGTGGTGAGACCAGCTATGTTATATAAGTTGGAGACAGTAGCATTAACAAAAAGGCAAGAGTTAGAGCTGGATGTGGCAGAGTTAAAGATGTTAAGATTTGCACTGGGTGGGACAAGAGTGGACAGGATTAGGAACAAGAATATTAGAGGGTCAGCCCAGGTTGGAAGGTTTGGAGACAAAGCCAGAGAGGCAAGATTACATTGGTTTGGACACATTTCATTACCATTCATAGCTCATCTTTTGTTGGTGGGGTACTTTGCTTCCACAAATGAGTTATACATTTTGTAGATGCTATAATAAGCAAATACAGCTGATCTTCAAAGGCTAAGGAACTGCATCTCAATAATAAAAAAAATAAAACAAAATCATGCAATGACTATAGTTATCTTGCCAGGCATAAATTATCATAGATATCTTGCACACCTACAACTTGAAATCACTTAGTTTGGAGCAATCCTAAAAACATGGTATTAGTCCTCCAGTAACCCTCCTTTGATAGTGGCAGCAACTAGCTGGAGTTTCAACAAACATTTTGTTTAACCTTGGGAGTGTAAAAAAAGGTTTGATCTGCCATTGCCCACCAAAAAAGCTAAACTTCCTGGAGCGGGTTGCATGTTTTGGAGTTGATAAAAGGGGCATCCATCTGATGACCAATGACTATTGCTAACTCTTTCCCATGAACCTGTTTTTCAAGCATTGCTTCCCACGGTAGAAACACCTTCCCCTATATTTAATAAAATCTGTGTAGGCATAGTGTAGAGCTTACATGGAATCTTACCATGTCTGTGTACATGGTTTTCCCTCAGCAGAGTGCCATGCATATTAATCATGGTGTGTTTCTGAGGAAGAGCCATGGGAAATGGTTATTGAATCAGGGTAGAGAGTGTGGTGCTAACTGTGTCTGCAGAAGAGTAACATACTCCCTGCACTGTCCAATTTTATTATAGCAATGTAATTTAATTTTTTTTTTAATCATGTTTGCGTGGCACAGCATGGAGCGCAGCACTGCTAAGCAGTGCCGAGACATCTGCCAGACATCTAAAAATAGAAACTGGATATATTTAATTAGTCTGTAAAAGTCAAGTTTAAGCATAGCTGAGCAGGTTTGCCTGGCGTGCCTCACAGCTCAGCACTGTTTAAAGATAGCTCGGAGGTATATGTAAAGATAAAGCAAAATTCTGCATATCCATGTTGCTAAATGGTTAGAGTTACAGCCTCATGTGCAGTAGGTAGTTTGAATACCTGGAAGAGCAAGTTAGCATTTTTGTTTAAAATACAAATTATGCAAATTATTTTTAAATACTGGCTAGCTTTGCTCAGCTAAGCTCTGCTAAGACCTGCTAAGCATTGCATAAACAAGTAACAGTGGTTAATGTTTATGCACTGCTTGGTATCACTTGATTGGTTTGCATACTGCTAAGCACTGCTAAGCATACAGGTTTTAGCACTGCTCAGCTCAGCTGCCCTGGTTTGCAAGCTGCTAAGTGATGTGGCACATTTTTAAATATTGCCCAATGTGGTGTAAAGGCTGGAAAACAGGCTATGTTAAGTTCAGTAAGTGGAAATACAACATAATCCGTTGGAGTTCTGTCTTTGAAGGATACAATGGCAGGCATTGGAGATGGTTCATGCTTTAGGGTGCAGTGGTGGGGCATTCAGGAGTCCAGGGTCATGGTCAGACTCCTTGTCAAAAAACATGAGGTCCAGCTGATGCAGGGAGGTAACCAAGACTCAGAGTGCAAGGCAGAGGACTGGGACCAGCTGACAAAGGACCTCACCAGTGCAACTGGTATGCCCTGCATAGGAGTGCAGTGTTGTCACCACCATGATGACCTGAAAAGATGGAAGGGGGCCTTCTTGGACACCTGTATCTAAGACTTCCAGGCTGGGAATGTCCCACATGTATGTAAGTATCATTGCCTGTGTTTCAACACTATCTAATCTTGCATGTCTGCTAAACTGGTGTGCATAATGGTGCGCTTTTCTTCCAACAGCTGCAGAGGAGAGGGCTCGCAACATCGAGGCGCATGCTGGGAGCTTGGCCAGGTTGGGCCGTGAGTGGGTGACTACAGATGTAGTTTGCTATCTACAGTCAAATAAGCAAGAAATAATAAAGGTACATACAGCAAAGATTGTATTGCAATGAATGTGGACTTAACTTGTATTGCAAGAAGTGCATACTGCCAACTGTAGTGCCATAAGCAGGGAAGACTAAAGCATTAACCATGATAAAGTATATGCAATCAACTTTGTAGTGCAAAAACTGTGGAATTACAGTTGTGTTGCAATACCTTCATAACGACGACTGTTGTGTGATAGAAACATGAAATTATACCAGTAACTGATTGAATGTTTCTCTAATAAAGTCTGTTGTGCAATGACTGTGGAAGTAGGGCTGTTTTGCAAGAAATCAATTATTAAAACTGTTCTGCAATAAAAATGCAAAATAGTATCAGTACCTGCATGATGGTATATCTAATAAAGTCTGTTGTGCAATAGGGCTGTTTTTCATGAAATTGATTATCACAACTGTTCTGCAATAAAAAACATAAAATAATATCAGTATCTGCATGAAGGTATATCTAATAAAGTCTGTTGTGCAATAGGGCTGTTTTGCATGAAATCAATTATTACAACTGTTCTGCAGTAAAAACACAAAATAATATCACTACCCGCATGAAGGTATGTCTAATAAAGTCTGTTGTGCAATAGGGCTGTTTTGCATGAAATCAATTATTACAACTGTTCTGCAATAAAAAAAACAAAGTAATATCAGTACCTGCATGAAGGTATATCTAATAAAGTCTGCTGTGAGATGAGTGTAGGTTCAAAGTTGGTTTGTAAGAAATGACTTATGACAACTGGTTTGCAATGACACATGGACCAATAGCAGTAACACCAAGGTAAATAATGTACAGCAGGATTGTCTCGCTTTCATCATTGCATGACAGCTACAAGCATTCAGGCTGTGAGGTACAGTGTTCCAGTCAGGTATAACAGTGTACTAGTTATAGGCTGCAAATGTTCGTCTTTTCAGCTTTTCCCAGTTAGGGGTCACCACAGCAGAACTCCGGTCCGCTAATGATTGGCAGAAGATTTTTTTATGGTGCCGAGTTGCCATCCCAACGCCCAACCTTCAGCGAAAGCACACCCATTCATGCATGTCTATCAGAGGCCATTCGACTGCGGGGAGGACATACAGACTCCACACAGAAGGCACTCCAGCCATGAATCAAACAGGAGAACCTCTTGCTGTGAGGCAACAATGCTACCGTTGTACCACCGCAGCTTCTGCAAATAATAACCCATAATCGGATATCGTTTGTTGACTTCACAGATATTTCAACACACTAATAATGTATTGTATATAACTGAATTCTATGTAGTAATGTATACTTTACCTAGTATCTCTGTCATGCTTGAATGTCATGCATGTGTGTTTAACTGTCACTGCAATCAAGTATAAAACTGTACCACTATTAGCAGGTCATATTTTGGTGCCAGGTGAGCTCAAGGCAATTATCAGTCAGTCAATACTCACCAGTGACTCAATAGCTCAGGTTGCTAAATGCTGTGTATGAAGTACATTTTTGCCACACACAGACCAGGGTTTGAATCCAGTGCTATGTAGATCTAAATATTACAGTATCAGTCATGTAATGTTTACAGATATTCTCTCTGCAGGAACTACAGGTAAATAAGTGAGGTATCCCATATTATGAGTACATAATTGTGTGTTTCCATGTCACAGACTGCTACAATCATTACCAGGAATGTGAAAATACAGCAAGAAATACAGGAAATAAGTGTAATAATAATGCAATAAAATAAAAGAAATAAAATGTGCAAGTTTTGGTATGGCTGCCTGCCTGGAGTGTGTGTTAAAGTTTGCTGCAGCCAGTTAATGCATTTGATGTAGATGTCCTCTGCAGTCACTGCTATTGGGTTCTATCCCCATGCCTGCCAAGCAAGGCACAATAGTTGTTTACTCTCTGTACTTTACACATACATGTTTGTCAAGTGTCAGACTGTCACGGAATGGTATTACTGTTGTATAATCCCTCTGTCACTGATGTATCATCAACATGATTATGTAAATAGCAAAGTAACACTACATCAGACCACTGTACACCTTGGTAGTTATATAGGTACACTGTATGTGCAAGTGTTTTGTGTAGTTGTGTACCTGCAGTTATTACTGCTTGGCCCATACTGTCCCAAGCAGATAGCTTGAGAGGTATGTATGTGCTACAGCAGCTATAGGGGACATAAATAAAGGACAGATCTGTAGAGTAGTTAGCAGTATGTTTGTCAACTATATGGCATATAATGGTATTAATGGACTGTATTTCTTTCTCTCCTAACCCCTTATCTTCAAATATGTATTATTGTTATACATTGGTTATAGCTTAATATTAACATATGTTGTTCCATAAACTTTATTTTGGGGCATGTGTTTTATTATTGTTATGTATTACTATGGTTGCATATTAACATATCGTGTTGAGTTGCCTATTCTGTTGGTCATATACCATAACTGTTACTGGCATGTTGTTAATTTACTGACTGTTCTGTTATTCATTGCTGTGCTTCCCATAATATGCATTGAAATGTAATGGGGTTATTCTCAGTGTTCTGGCATGCTGTCATTACTAACAATGGTTTTGTTCATAACCAATCTAAATACATTGCTTCACCTACATAACCCCACAGCCCGTCAGGGTAGGCTGTTTCCTGCTGATCCACCAACCCTACCTCAGCTGACTGTGGCACTGAGGCCCAGCATGTCTGAGACCTAAGCCAGTGGTGCCCCCTACACTGTCCCTGCACCACTTTTGGGTGGAACTGACTCAGGGGATGGGGCCCGTCCCCAGGAGCAGTGGTGGAGGGGCAGTAGTCACCCAGGATCGACTACCAGCCAATGTGCACAGGAATGTTCATAGGAGCTATGATCGTCACCTGTGCTGGACTGAGGGCAGACTCGCAACCTGTTGGGGCCACCTGGCCCTGGTGCCCAGCCTCCAGCACAGCCACCTTTAGTGCAATGAAGGAGCAGTGTGGACTGCCCATGGGTGGGGATTTCAGTCATGCTTATGCAGTCTGGAGGCACATGCACTTCAGATTCCACAACACCCTCCCCATCCAAGGTGTTTATCCCTTAATGTGTCACACACTGCCCCTGTCTGCTGTCTTGTCTGTCATGTCTGTCTTGTCTGTGTTGTCTGTCTGCAATTTCATCTTCTCCTACCCAACTTACCTCCTTACATATAACTATATCCCTTCCCCCACATTCCACTCTTTCCTTATAAAAAAAAAAAAAATAAAAAAAAAAATGGGCACTTGTCACACAAAAACTATCGCCCCATACATAGCTCTTCATTTTGCACACATGTCCACTTGACCCAACCAATCTGGTCCAATTGGCTTGACAGCACATTTATGTTGCCTCACCCCTCTCTCTGGGGTTTGAGAGTCCAAATTCATCCACAAAATCTGTCAAACTGCACAGCCCTTGCTGTACAGGAAATGGAAAACTATGGTTCTTCCCTACACACATCCTCCACATCTCTACCTGCCTTTCACTATGTTTTTCCGACTGCCTGCCCCATTTCGTCATTGCCCTATCACCCTCTTTTACTTTTCTTTTTAATTTTTTAGAATGGGTTTGCAGGGTGCTAAGCAGAGGTCCACAATGTGATGCACCATGCAACCCCCCCCTTAAATGAGCTTTAATGTGCCTTAATCATCCTATGTGTTTCTCAGAGTGTTAGGCAGATGTAGAAAATAATCACCCCTGACACATTTCAAACCCATTCCTCTGTTAACTACAGCCTACTGCACTAACCCACTAAGCCACACAAATCTTAATTAAAATAGGTGTTTCTAGCAATACATATACTGATTGCCACTGCCAGACTGACATCAAACCTAATGTGACAAATGGGAGTGTACCTGGGACTCTGATGCAAAAATACACCTGTAGACAGCCAAATAAATAATAATGGCAGTATGTCAGGCCTGGGATAGCAAGTAAATGTTCCCTTTTACCTGCAACATCTTCAAACACACCTGCTAATGCATCAGTGGCAGAGTACATATGTTCAAATGGAACCCAGCTGCAGAATAACAGCCTCTGAAAGCCATGCACATACTGATGGACGCATACAACATGTGTCACTGCCAGTATGTCAGCACATATATTTGACAAATATACCTGCTGTAGCACTGACTCAGTAGCTCAGTCTGTTAAATGCCTTGCATATAGACATTTTGCCATACACAGTCCTGGATTCAAGTCCAGTATGTTACACTTCAATTACATTGTTGTGAACACAGCAAGTAAAGACTGAGTCATGCACTTTTAATTCCCATGGGTTACTGCTTCTGAATCATCAGCTATCCAGTTTTACAAGTCACAGGCCAGCAGGTAGGGACACACTGTGCATCTTCATATAGCCTAACTAAATGTCACCTACTACTCTGCTATTGCCACTGTTGTATAACAGATGTACCTTAAGCACATGCCTTGATTGGACTGTAACAGTGCCCATACCCTGGCTCAGCTGTAACAACAGGGCTGACACAGCTGTCACAGTTACACGTACAGCTTGCAGGCCTCCAAAGTATTCACACTCCCCCCATTGTGTCCAGGGCTGCAGCAGCAACTGCAGCCTGAAGTATACATGACTGTATGTTAAGGTAGCTGCTACAGACCGAACATACCTCCCAACCCTGTATAACAAGCAATCCGGACATAACCATACATAAAGGGGGAGGGGCAAAGGCCCAGAGACAGGTGTATGTTTCACAGTTTTCCTGAACAAAGATAGAAAGTTGACAGAATAGCAGCTACTGCATTAGCATGCATATTCTGATGGGTATGAAGTGTGACACTGACATGTCTTTCTCCCCTTTCTGACCTCAACCCACAATGTTTGCCAGTGAACAGTCAAACGACCACACTGTCATGGGACACTGACCAAACATACGAGACAAACTGTGGACATAGTACATACATCTCTACAGTGCACAGTATTTGTACTTACCCTCTGCAATGTAGTTTCCATACCTCAGTAATGTCCATCTCAAAAACTAAGAAATGGGCCAAGGCCTTATATATTGCACTGTGGTGCCATGTTATTGGCTAATGATTGTGCAATTCAGCTGTTTTGGATGCAATTAGCAATTCTGAGCCACATATTGGTACAGAGGCAATTACCTGTTAATGACATTACCTACAAAAGGTAAACAACTGCTTATGGGGAACAGATCTGTATGTGGTTTTACTCACACAAACAGCGTATGTGCAAAGCATTTATGGAGGAGCACTTCAAAAAAAGGAATACATCACTCTACCAGGTATGTACTACATTTCCCAATAAAACGGGATACAGATGGGAGGATGGAGGTATGGGGAATAGGGATTAAAACAGTAGGCTTGTACTAGATCTATGATAATGACATGTCAGTGATAACTCTGCTGTCCAGCACCTACAGGCATGCCTCTCAACTGTCACTGTTTTGAATCACATCTCTGCTCTGTCCCTGTCAATCCCTCCTACAATGGTCATCTGTTGTACAGATAATGGATTACACATAAGACAAACTACACTAAGTAAGGGTGCACACTCCTGTAACATCAAACTATATATTGTAATTCACCACCTCTTAGTCTGTCAGTGTCACACATAAATACTACTAACATTGTAAAAGTGTTCCTGAATGTCCCTGATGTATTCTGGCTAAGTCCCTGTTTCATGGACATGTGTCCCTGTCTGATTGAGAGCTATGCCTAACATACCTCTCAACTTCCTACAGTAAGAAATCAGGACAACGTAAAATTTAATGGCTGTCTAAGGCCCAAACTCAGTGACAGAGTATACATATTGGCCATACAAAGTAAGAATGTGATTAGAGTAACAGATATTACTGTAACATAAATGTTGTCTGAGGGGTATGATGGGTGACAGATTCTGTGTCAGTTTTCTGGCAGCAAGCATCATCAGTGGACAAACATTTGTCAGACATCCAGAAGTTTGTGCAAGAAGGACCACATCTATGAGGCAAACATGGTGACATTCTGCAAACATCTGCATAGTTGAGAGGTATGATGCCTACAGGGAACATATACTACAGCAGGTTTGCATTGCTGTCTGTCATTGTGGCAGACTGGTATTGCTGGACTGTCCACATAAAGTTGTTGGAATAGCACACTGCTATTTATCTGACAGTGGCCGTATCACATATGAGTGGGGATTTACTCATAGGGGACACACTACAGTACTCTGCAGTGATGGCTGTAGAGACATACAGCAGATTCTTTCACAGCACACAGGGACATTACCCAGTATTGCTACTACCTTGGTGATAGCCACACATGTAGTGTGTTGCCAAACATTGGGATATGACATGTGAGGGAGCAGTGGATCGTGCAGGCCATTATGAGTGTGTAGGGTCTGTACATAGTGGGCATCCATGTTTCTGGTCTTGTAATGTGTTCCCCTCTTCTTGTCTTGCAGGAATGATGTACCAACAGAGACATCCTACATTTTCATCAGCAGAAAATGACACTATACTGGATGCCTTCAGACTCAACCATCACATACTGCTTTCAATGGGTTACCCCAATCATGAACAGCAGGCAGCATTGTCGGCCAACCTTGTGAGGGCTGTTAATTATATTGGCCAATAGGACAGGACCTACGAACAGGTCTGAAACCAGGCCACAGACATGGTCAATGCCACACATCAAAGGGCAGCTGCTGTTGCCAGGGATCAAGCTGCCACTGGTGGAGAGCTTGCAACAGAGCAACCACTCTTGGCCACAGAGGAATTCCTGGCAAACCTAGGATCAACCAACAGCTGAGAGCCAACCATCCTGCCATACATCCTGGAGGTGGGAGCAACAGCATCCACATCAGAGGTGTGTCCAGGTAAGCTTACTGTATTCACCAATATAATATATTAGCATTCATTGTGGCAGGCTGTACAGATGAGTACATGAGTATCAGGTCTGTCTGCATTGGGGGTTGTTTGGCTTTTACCCGCAGTCGTGCACACATACTCAGAATGTCAGCAATATAGCGAGTATCACATTAGCTACTGCCACTAGGGATACACCTGCATGGGACACCTCTTCAGCATGCTGCATTCTGTGGGTATTCCCATAAAGAAGTGGAGGTCATACTGTACTCATTCCTAACATCAGGGATATGACCTGTGATAAACCTGTGGCTGATGGTGGGGTAAACTGAGTGCATGCGTGATATGGAAGCTTCTTGCAGCTGACTCACAAATATACCCAGGACATTCCCCTTATGCTGCCTTGTGCGGGGACATAGGCAGTCTCTCATTACTTCATAACTATGCCTTTTGTGGTCTGCCAGTGATTGGCCAGACTACATCTGTATTCCATACTACACAGACAACTAATGTGCTGCTAACCTGTATGTAAAATTCCAAAGGTGTGTGCAGTTGACAGTTAAATTTTATGTACTCTGTCTAGGGTACTTTTACCTTTGTACTGTGTGTATGTCTTGGCTCACATTCATGGCATGTCCATCTTTCAGATGGTGACAGATATTGACATCTGAACACTGAGTGTGGATGACTGCTGAATTGGGTCTTGCTGGGATGCATTGTGGTTGGCACTGCAGTTGTCAGAACATGTCCCTGTCATCAACAGTACTGGGCATAGGCCACCGAGACACAACCCTCCATGCCTACATGCTGACCGCTTCCACACAATATAGAACACACAACAACCTAACACACAAACCCCTGCATATTGTATGCATGCAACAATCTATCCTGTAAATTGGGCCAGCTCAGGTGGTCTGTGCTCCGCTGTTATTAAACCCACACGTACATGTTACTGCAGTTCTACATAGGATTGTGGGGGTGGGGGGTGGGCACACCTGACAACTGTAAACATTTGCTATGACTGTACTGGTATTTCAGGTACTCTGTTGGCTTCCATTTCATTTTGTATTTTGACCTATCATGCAGACTAGAGGCATATCAGTAGAGTACAGATCTTAGGTTTTATTGACCTATATTTCAGTTTCAGACTTCTTACCCTTCATAACTAACATGCAACTGGCAGACCTGTTGTAGTCTGTCTGTGTAGGTCTGGAGGGGGGGCTGTTCTCCATTGCCATCAAATGGAGGCCTTAGCACAGCCTTTCTTTATGGTCATCTACACCTGTCCTGCTGGCTGAGGCTGTTGTTGGGTATGTGAGCCTCACTGACATGCATGTGTGTGCCCTATGGGCCACCACATATACTGCAGTGGGATTTGTCACCTTGTCTAGTACTGCCTACATTGTTGACACCAATATTTGTTATGGATTTCATGCTGCCCATATAGGTGTCCACTATCTGCTACCATCCCATTCAGCCACCCAATTCCCTTGCATGCTCACATCCATACCATAGATACAACTAGCAGTACATACTACTCCATTCAGCAATCGATAAGAAAAGTTACTTACCTTGTGGCTGTGCCAGTAATGAGGATGGTGCTGGAGGGCTAACTATGTTGGATGCACATAGTACACTCCCTATACATGGTAAAGCACAGGTAGTGTCATGTTTGGCATCCCTTTTACTGTATATGCAAGTCAGAGAGAGGTGCCATTCACTGGGCTCTACCGTGTCAGTGTATGTGCTTTGTGTTGCCTCTTTGCCAAAGCCTGGACATACTGGGCATGTCTCCTTCTGTCTACATGGGCAGGCTCAGGTTGTTCCTCCTCTGAGTCACTCTGTGCCTGTGCTGGCCTTGGCAATGTTGAGGGGCTGTGTGGCCCTGCCCCGTGCTGTTCCTGCTGCAGCTGTTTTTGCAGGATCATATTATGTAGCATGGCACATACAATGAAAATTTGTGTACACATAGCTGAAGAGTACTGCAAGGCTCCACCGGATATGTCCAGGCACCGGAACCGTGACTTAAGCATCCCAAACACTGCTCTATTATGATTCTGGTGTGTGTGTGTGGCTCATTATGGAGTTCTTCTTTGGGTGTGTGTGCATTTCTGATGGGTGTCATCAGCCACAGCTCCAGTGCATAACCAGGATCTCCCACTAGGTGGCCATATGGGATATCCCCACTGGCAAATCTCTGGTACAGCTGTGTCATATGCCAGATGTGGGAGTCATGATAACTTCCAGGGCTGCCAGCACACACATTCAAGATAATGCCCTGGGCATTGCACACGACCTTGCAGTTGATGGAGGGGAAACCCTAGGGGTTTATGTATACCCTACCCCACTCACCACATGGTGCTTTGATGTGTATAGGCATACAGTCCATGGCACCCACTATCTCAGGGTATTCTGCTATTTGGTGGAAGAGATGCATATTGCTGGTCAATGCCTCATGGGTGTTGAAGAGATATATGTGCTCACTGGCATGTGCTAACATGGCATCCAGGAACTGGTGGACTACCCTGGATGCTGATGCCTGTGAGATCCCCATGATATCCCCAGTTGGCCTTTGGAAGGTACCCATGGCTAGTATTCTTAACCCTACACATACCTTGGTATCCACCGGGATGGGTTCCCCTCTGTTGGTTCTGTGTGTGAGGTGTGACCAGCACAGCTTAACAATTTGCTGTAGGAGGTCCCTGTCCACCCTATAGTTCTCCACTATCTCCAGCTCATGTAGTCCCTGGTAGGTTACCCTGGGTCTGTACACTCTTCTCCTTTTTCTTACTGTGGGTTGGTCATCAGCATTCTCATCCTCACCACCCTCAGCCTATTGTGCATACTGATGTATGAGAGTGACAGCAGCCCCTATCATTTTGTTAGTTTTGTCATGTAAAATTTCCCCATATTTTGTGGGAAAAACCAGAGTGAAAGGTGTTTGCATAGTTTATAGTAGTCTGCTGGGCTGGGCTGGGCTGCTGCTTGTGTAATTGGCTGATTCTGATACATTTCACCTGCCAGCTATGCTAGTTCTCCTTGATTGCCTTCCTACTGCTGTTTTCCCTTCCCATTGCCTTCCAATTTAAGCCCTGAGGCACGGCGTGCCTACCCAGCGCTCAGATGTGAACAGAGCTGCTATTCCTGTGGCTTTTTTTTTTTTGTTGTTTGTTTAAAACCCAGTGCATGGCAAGCACACCCATTTAGGCAATGTAAACACTGCTAGGCAGCCTCAGACACACACCCCTTCCTTAGCTATGCTTAGCTAAGGGCAAACATGAGCCACAGAGCTCCAATAAGCTTACAGCATGCATGACACTGCCCCTTATGAGGTCATCTACCTCTTATGCTTATAGCATGGTGTTGCTGCACCTACATGGTTGGGTGCAAGCTAACACTGAGGGGAAAATCTATTATTTAGAATCAATCCCCTCATTTATATAAAACTGACTGCTAAACTTACAAAATTGACACTCAGCCTTCCCTCTTAGCAACCACTATTCCATGGTATTGTTGTCTTATGCATGTCATTTATGGCAGAATATTGATTTGGGTTTAAAAGCTTATTTCCAACCTTTTTCCTTATTTTCGGGCTGATCCCGTTTGTGCACCACTGTCCTACTCTTAAACGGCCACAATTGGCCAAAAAAAAATAAAAGTTATTTTGTATAATTTTGTAACTATTTCCCTTGCCAATGGCCATATATTTGGCCATTGGCATGCCTACTACATTGAATACATGCTTTCTTTTGAGCTATCATGCCTCCGTTTTGTAATTTGCAGAAATCTATTCGGTTAATAACCAAATACGTTTCTGCAGGTTACACTATTCTTGCCCAGATGCCTGCCTGCTTACTGGATCGCTAATTCACCTTATTTGCATTGTTTTCACCAGCAAATGGGGTAATTAGCATACAGGAGCTGTGTTCATGCAGGAACAGTGTAGGAGCACACTTGCACATCCCGGGAGCTTGTTCCTGGATCGCTCATCTGCCATATTGTGTGCAGCAGCTCTTGCACTATTCCTGCATGCCGTGCAGAGCTTGTTGATTCCCAGGGATTGTTTCTTATATATGTTTCTTGTCAAGATAGACATAGTGTTGTGTTGCATCTTTGATTCCTGTCTCTTGTCTCTAGTGTTTTACTGATATTTTAAAATCTCATACCCCTTCTCTGTTGTTGTTGTTTGTCTTTTGGCTTTTCCCAGTTAGGGGTCACCACAGTGGAACTCCGGTCTGCTAATGATTGGCAGTAGATTTTCATGAACACCGTGGTGCCAGCTCGATGTTCAACCTTCAATGAAGGCATGCCCATTTACGCATGTCTTTCAAATGCATACCCCTTCTCTGTATCCTTTCCTAATTGGTCCATTTAGCATAATTCTATATTTCAGTGCCACTGCAGTACTGAAGTGTATTCCATCCCATATTTATGCGAATCTATGCTCTCTATTTTCAAATACTCCTCTCTGATCATCTTTGAAAGAACCTGCTTGGCTAATGTCCTCCAAACTTCACTGAATTGCTCTGTTTGCTGAGACACTCAGGAATGGGCAAGGCATCAACAAGTTTCTGTAAAGCTACAACTGTATCAATGAAACAGCAATTAGGGGTTCATGTAAGCAGTGCAAATTTATAAATTTTAGCAGTGACTTGAGTGTAAAGTGACTGATAGAGTGCATATTGGACAAAGTGAAAATATAAAAAGATCTAGCATGGACAGTGTGAAATGGTTTGTGCAATGCTTGCTAGGATGACAACTACCAGTGAAGGAATAAACTCATAGTGCCTGATAAGTCCAACTTTAAGCTGCACATGTTTCAAGTGGTCTGTATATCAAGATAATGAAGACTGTACAGAATAGCAATTACTTTCAGTAAGAAGGATGGGGCTTCGAATATAAAATGGTTAGAACACGGCATGTCTGTATTTCAGATGAAAGAAGGAATTGGATCAATTGATGCTACCCTTCATTATGAAGCAGAACTGATGAATATGAAGAATTAACACAGGAAGAAAAAAATGGAAGGAAAGTTTATAATTGCCAGCTGGATGGAGGAAGACTTATGTATGATGTAAGAAATAATATTCTGCAGATGTGTACTGGAATCCTGGGCGGCCACGGTGGCGCAGCGGTTAGCATTGTCACCTCACAGCAAGATGTTCTTTGGTTCGATCCTCAGCTGGGGTGCCTTCTGTGCGGAGTCTGCATGTCCTCCCTGTGGTTGTGTGGGTTTCCTCCGGGTGTTCCGGTTTCCTCCCATATCCCAAAGACATGCTGTAGGTGGATTGGACACTCTAAATGGGCCATAGGTGTGAGTGCATGTGTGTGTGTGTGTATGTATGTGTGTGTGTGCCTTCTGTGGAAGGTTGGGCACCGGGCTGGCAACTCGACACTGTAAAACTCCACTGCCAATCAGGAGCAGAAAAGGTGATCTGCTGTGGAGACCCCTAACCAGGAAAAGCCGAAAGAAGAAGAAGATCTGTACTGGAATCCTGAAACAGCCAACACAGAAAAGTCATGGTATGTAAGCTGGCAAAGAAATTCAACAGAACATGGGAATGAGAAATGAGACAGAGATGGGTTGAGAACTGCAGGATCTGCTAAAGTAGAGCTAACTACAACAATCTGGTAGACTTTGATCCTCATTTGCCATCTGTTTTGTATGATCATATGCTCTTAGGTCTCACTTTCTCACAAACATTACTTCTTTTTACCTTGTTTCATTCCATTTACAACCACTGCACCTGCTGTACAATTTTTGTCTTGTTCTTGAAAACTTTGCCTCCTCTCCTTATTATGACTGCTTGTACCTCCATTTCTAATGCAAAATGTGCCTTTATTAATACATTTGTTATTATTTGATATTTGATCGCTTTGAATTAGTTTGTTAATCGATTATTGTAAAATTCTTCATTACATCTACATAATTTACTTCAGAATGAGAAATTTACATAAAAAAGATCATTTGCTAAGTTATTTTCTCACCTCAAAAGTATTATCTTTCCATCCATATATACATACATATGTTTTCTAATATTCGAGTCATAGGGATGATTTCACTGGTTGCAATTACAAACCGAGAAGGACAGATCAGGTTTCAAATATCCAGAAAAAACTCTCAGCACACACAGTGAAATTCCTTGGTGTCCTAGAAAGTTGCTCAATGTAGTTTTTCCTTTGTATTCTGTTTTTGCCTCAGTGCTTTTCCCAAGTCTACCTTGCCAGGTATACCTCTTATAGGAGGCAGATAGGAAGAATCTTCATTAGATACACAAGTTACCTCAGCTGAATCCTTTCAGCCAATAGAAACAGCAGTTGTACACTAAAATCCTTTTAATATCTGAGGTCCACACTCTGTTACAGACTGACCATCCAATCACTGTAATGATGACTTCATTTCCATCACTTTAATTATGATCGCATCATTTCAGTCATTACCCAGACTTTGTGAACAGAGGTATTACTAGGATGGGGCAAAAGGGTCAGATCCTCTTGGCACAAGATGTTAAGAGGTACACAACAGAAAGTTGCAGATGGGGCAATATTATAGTACCAGCATTCAGAAATGAATGCCAATACTGTTGCATTAGTAACAAGTGTTTTGCTGTAGTCTCTAAAGAGGACCCTACATTTTTAGGAGGTTCTTAACTAGGAGAGACAGCCTTTTTCCTACAAATTAGAGTTGAGCAGGTTGCCAGATCAGTGAATTGCTCTGTATCTCCTTAAGCTAGCTACAGCTGTTCTTCTGAATAGATCTGAGGACTAGAGGCATAGACTGACAAGTAAGCTGGGACATTCATTTGGAATTCCATGATACAGTTCTTGCTGTACCCCTGAAGTACAGTACAATGCCTGCCACACCATTCACATTGAACCCACCTGCTTATCAATATCACAATAACATTTCTGCTCACATCTGAACAAAACAAGAAAATATTTAAACTCCTTCACTTGTGGTAGATGTTTTCACTCATTTATGAGGAGCAGTGCATTATTGTCTGGAAGACAACCATAAAACTTCCTATTTTGACATGCTGGGTCCTCATTGCACTCACGTTATACACAGCTGTGTACCAATTACTCAATGTTGGGGATTAATGTTAATAGAAGCCTAGAGAACAATATCATCTGGAAGCAACAAAGGTACTACTCTTACATCACCATGTTGGATAGTCTCCAAATCTCTGCTGCATCTTGATAAGCTATCCATGAAAATCAAAAGAATTCAGGCAAAAACATTCATGGTGGAAATCTTCACCTACTTTGAAAATACTTCAATTAATGTTGAGAGTGGAGGAAAAAAGTCTTGTCTTCCAAATTTAGGGTACAGATGTCTCACAGCAGTGGTTGTGGGAGTCTACACTGATATAATAATGACCACAACATATTTTACAGGGTACACATTTATACTCTTCGGTAGAGAAAGCATATGTTGAATATATTGTGTGTCTTCCATAATCTGTCCAATATTCATTCAAAGAGGAATGGTTTATTTACTGATGTTCTTCGTGTCTCAGTGATACAATCCCAACTTGTGGGATTTCTTGCTGTGGAAGCCATTGGCCAGCCCGACTACCAGAGTAAAAATCTCCCTCTTCCTAAGGCTGGAGGTCACTCTATCCTGATGTCAGTATGCTTGGCTATAAAGGGAGCCAGCCTATATCATGAAATGACATTAGTCTTTTTGTGTTGTTGGAGCCTGAAACAGCATTTCAGTGCATCTGTCAGTCAGCACCAGAGAGAAGTTTTCTATAGCTAACTACTCTGTTGGGGAACTATTTTTCTTGCTTTAACTCATGTCAGATAAGGTTAACAATTGTCTCCGCTGTGGTAAGCAAATCCCACACCGAGATTTTCAGACTTTATGTGTCACCTGTCTCGGCAAAGATCATGACATCCATAGTTGCCATTTTTGCTCACATTTCAGTTCTAGGACTATCAGGCTTAAAGCCAAAATCGTAGCTAGGCATCTTAGTCTGCAATCTTCTTCACATTGTTCAATGGCATCCACTGGTCATCCAGATGTTTAGCCCCCTAAGCTTAAGAAGGACAAAGAAAAAAGGCCCAAGCTTAAGGCCTTGGACAGCAACTACTTATTGTCTGCCAGTCTCCCAAGGCTCATTATAGCTGAGGAAGGTAAAGTCCTTTCACATAACCCTTCTGTGACTGAGGTTGTGGTCTCTGGCGAGATCCTTACAAAGTCCAACATGTTGTCAGATCCTTCAACTTCTACTTAGGCCTTGACTTTCAGTTCATTAGTTGGGTTCAGATTTACTCAGTAGACCTCAGATTCTGACAAGCAATCTTTACTTGTGAAGTTCCATCAAGTCATCAGCTTGCATTGGTTCTGCCTTAGAAAGAGACTGGCATCAGGATAGTGGACATATCTAGCCCCAAGGCCAAAGCTAATTCCAAGAAGAGTTCTGCCTCAAGTCCTATGCCTAGGTCTACCGGCTGCCAATCATCAGGTTTTCAGCAAGACCTGGTCAGGTTAGCTAAGGACATTATTTCCTTAGTCAAAGCTAGACCACCCTCTTTGGAGTCTTCCCAAAGGAAAAGGAAGATGGATCACACCCCTGAAGTTTTCTCAGAACCTCTGGATTCAGATGAGGATTCTGATCAGGAGGAGTCTATCTTTGAGGAGAGAACCTCCCTTACTTCCTTTGAAGATTCAGATTCTGAGGAGAATCTGCCTTCAGCTTCACTTCCTGAAGATATTTCTTTTGGGGAATCACTCCATCCTACAAGGAAGCATTTCCAGTGGGAGGCACAAAAATATCCACAATCTAAAAAGAGGGTCAGGGAGTTCCATGACCTCCAAGAATATGCACCTTTGGCTATTTCTCCTACATTGGTGGTGGTAGAATTGTTTTTGTGGACTCTTCCCAGAATCCAGACTCTCTTTCTCCAGCCCTCGAAAACCAGTCTTTACAGGGTACAGTACTAACATAAACACCTCTTCAAAACCCCCTCTGTTGACCCAGAGGCTGTGCCTCCAGGTCCCAATGGAGCAAGAGCCAACTCTCCTAAGAACCCTCTACCTACTGACAAAGAAAGCAGAGACCATGATAGGTTTGGTAAAAAATTCTACAATTCTGCTATCCTAGTCATGAGGACCCTTAACTGTCAGTTTCATATGATAAAATACTACAAAGTATTTTGGATAAAATGAAGCAAAATATATCCTTCCTGGAGGAAAAGAACATTGCTAAGGAATTGTTGGACCTTTGCCATTCCAGCTCCCAGGTGGTTAGATACTCGTTACACCGCAGCTATAATGTTAAGGAGGCCTCTAGCCAAACTGCTGTATCTGGATCTTTCATTAGAAGGCATGCTTGGCTTAGGGCAACAGACCCTGCCAGACCATATCAAATCCAAACTTCTACATGCACCTCTCGATAAGGACTTCCGTTTTGGGCCATAGGTTGAGGCTCTGCTAAAAAAGATGGAAGATAAAGCAAAATATATGCAAACTGCCAAGGGCATCCTCTAATTTCAGCCTCCTAGGTTTAGTTTCAATTTTCACACTAAACACTGGTCCTTTCCCTTTCAATCAAAAGGAAGTCAGATGAAGCCTCAGAGGGAAAGGATTCAAAGGCAGCAGAAATCATAAAGGCCTAGGCAGTGGTCCTCAGGAACTCCTAAGCAGGGGAGTTCTATGCCACATGGCCTTGTCAGAGAGCAGCAATGCTTTTCCTTTCCCCTACTCTTCCCCCACTCTCTCCAGAAAAGATAGGAGGAAGACTAGGAGGAAGGCTATCCCTGTTCAAAGAAAACTGGTCCCTCATCACTTCAGACAAGTAGGTTCTGAAAGTTATCTCAGACGGTTACAAGCTCACTTTCAAAGAGCCACTAAGATATTCAGATTATACGGATGTTCCACAAAATCAGTGAGCCACGGCCCTTTCTCAGATTCACAACCTATGTTCACAAGGCCCAGTGGAATCATTACCAGATCATCAAACAGGGAAAGGGTTCTACTCCATGCTATTCCTGTTTCCCAGAAAGGAAGGCTCTTGGCACCCAGTTCTAGAACTGTCCATCCTGAACCAGTCCTTGCTGGAATCAAAATTCAAAATTTGACAATTCAAAAACATCTTCCCATGATGGCCTTGATGGTCACCTTAGACCTAAAAGGTGCTTGCTTGCACATTCCTATAGAGGAATCTTGCAGAAGTTTTCTTCACGTCAGAGTAGGTACCAGTCACTTTCAATTCTCTGTAATGCCTTTTGGCTTGTTAACTGCTCTCAGTGTCTTCACAAAGTGTTTAGCTCCTGTGATCATCTTCTGCAGTACAAGAAGGATCCAAATTTACCCCTATCTGAACGACTGCCTCATTCAAGCCACAAGTCAGTCAAAGCTCCTCAAGGATGTGGCATTCACTCAGATCCTCCCCACCTCCATAGGGTTTGTGACAATGTGAGGTATTGCCAGCTATGCAAGGAGAAGTAGGGCAGTGGATGCGTAACACGTCAGCATAGCTAGCTGGAGTTTTGTAAAGAATTATATGTCATTTGTATATCAAACTGATTTGTACAGCTGCTTGAGTTGAAAATGTATTTGCAAAGCTGCTTGTGCTAAAAAAATGTACCAACAGTGGGTCTTGCTGGACAGAAAAAAAAAGAAATACACCTGTATGTCAGACTGTATCATAACTGTTGTAAATAATATTGTAATAGAGGATACTGGAAGAGAAAAGGTTAAACTCAGTCCCAGCAAACTTTCAGAAACATATCCTGAAATTAAATTACTTAATTTAGGCCATGAAGGTTGTATCTCACAGACCTCAATGCAGCTGGAGACAAAAAGTCTGTACTAGTAAGCCTTCTGTAATGGTGAAAGTCTGAAATTGTTTTATGGTGTCCGGAATCTGCAGCACTTTTTAGCAAAGCTTTGCCTGTGTTTATGGTAACACTTATGTGCAAGATTCTAGTTCAGTTTCAAGGAAAGGGGGGTAGTATGGGAACCAGAAGTCAGATAACCAGATATATGTGATGTCATTCTGTAATTCAGCACAAAAAAATGTTTTAATACCAGATGAGACAGACGTCTCAGAGCAGTCTGTTTTGGGAACATGATGTGATGCCCCACCACTGAAACAGTAATCAAGAAGCCTCAATTCTCACCACTGGCACCAATAGGGGACTTACAATGATAGGATGACAGGTACACACACAGTATTTCCAGATGCAGGTCTCTGCATCAAGTGCAATTTCCCTTATGTGCACACAGAGACCACAGTCAGTCCAGGGCTGGTTTCTCTCTCTTTCTCCAGATACCCAGTAAGACTCTCCACTGACCCAGCTATGGAACTGAGATCTCAGCTGAGTGGCCAAGCAAAGACCTCCAGCACCCTCACTGTCTAACCAGTGCTTTGTGTCCCTGCCCAAGTAGCTGGCACACACACTCTTTGAGGTTAGCACACACACACACACACACACACACACACACACACACACACACACACACACACACACACACACACACACACACACACACACAGACACACACATATCTGGGAAAGGCTGGCACAGGTTTACTAGCTATGCCTACTTTTGCCCAGACTATAAGGTAGTTATCATTGCCACCAGCCAGCTCCTTATCAGCTACTTTAAGGCCCTTAACAAGGGTGTCCAATCTAACTGTGTAATGTTACTATCAGTACAAGTAATAGCTTGACCAAGAACAAGGCTATTAGGAGTGGCCCACAGTGTCACAAAATAAATATGCATGTACTCTCAGAAATTAAATATCTCAACACAGATCAGTCACAATAAAAGGTTTAAATGTATTTAATAATAAATAATACAAGAACAGGATAATACTCAATATATATTTACAGTGACATCAGAGTTCAAAATCATAGGAAATATTTAAAAAAACATTGCAGGACAGTCTAAAATAAATAAAGAAAAAAAATCTAAGCTAAGCTATGCTATACCCCTGGCTATATCTAAGAAAATTACTATACCATAATTAACTTACTTACAGAGCCAGGCAAATGTGTGGTGAATGGGTCTGTAAAGAATTGTGTTTGCTTTTTAATGATTTCAACTTCACTGTCCACACCTTTTAAGATTTAATTTAAAAAGAAATTGGAGTTTATATAGTAATGTAGTTTAAGTTGTGTTTCGTTGACAAGAGCACTAAAACCCGAATGGTTTAAATAATTGTTATAATAATGTTGAAATTGTTTAATGAATAGTAATTATGTGCATGTTCTTTTAATTTAAGTATTTAAACCGTGGGTAACATCCATCTTACACCTTGTCTTGATAAAGCCTGATATAAGATGAAGGCTATTTATTTTTATTAATTTTTGTAGTGAATTTGCGCTCTGAATAATAAAATATTGGATTATTTTTTTTTGCATTTTTGTTCGTCGTTGACTCTTTTTCTTTTTACTTTTTCTTTTTTTGCTTTTTGGAATTTTAATTTGGGAATTTGAAAAAGGGGAAAGAGAAGAAATTTTAGTAAAATTTAGGTTTTACAGAGTTAAGGGTTTTTATTATTTCCCCTATAGACCCTAAACTTCTCTGCACTTCCTAAAAATGTATAAAAAATTTTAGGAGATCCCCATTCTTCCATTGTATCTTGTTGTGGAGGTTTTTTAAACATGTAGGTACATAGAATTTAGAAAAAGCATTTAGAATGTAGAACAAGAATGAGTAAATTAGCAACAGTATTGTGAACCAGTAAAAAGAGGATTAAAAAAAAACTTTGTATGGGGCCTTTTTATGGTAACTGCTTATGGATAAAGGCACTTATAATTAGTATTAATGAAAATTTGGCTCACTTTGAGGCAAGATTTTGCAGAGTTGGGTTTGGACCTCTTTGTTTGTTTTTTTTTAGAGTTTGTTTTTACCCATATTTGAGCAAAGAATTTGGCTTCAGAAAGAGAAAGAGGCGACTGGGGGAGGGTTTGCCCCATACTTGCTCTATCCACTCTATATGCTTTGCTTGGTTTTGATTAAAATTTTCTATTAACTTCTTTATATTTTAGATCTTATCTTCTATTACCCTTATTATATTGATGATTTGATTTTGATTTGTAAGGGAGATAGATTGGAGATGATAGGATTTCAAAGCCCTCATCAAAAAAATAAATTCAAATCTGGAATTCAGAATTATTTAAATCCAGTTTTTGGAAAAATTTGTATTTTGATATTTTGTTGTATGTAGATGAAAAGAATTTAAATTTTAGGGAACCAGGAAGGAAACAGCCTGTACATAATATGTTTTAAGTGCGCATCCTGCACACTTAATTTAGGCAATTGTTGGGTTCGCTAAATGGGTCCAGGAACACACCTCTGAAAGAATTCTTTTGAATTCAATGAATTTGGATGTTGAAATGAGAGACAGAGATTAATATTCTTGGTTATTCTGATGAAAGTCTGAAGTTTTGAAAAATTGTTACAGATTGTTAAATTTAAAACAGGAATTGCAAAAAAAAAAAAAAAAAAGTATCAGATTTGTAAGTGAACAATGAATAGATAATATTTTGTTACTGCATTTATTTTTTTTGTTACAATGAAATCTATGATAGATTAAAATGCTGTGATTTTTTAGTATTATTAATGGGATAAAATATACTGGAACAGAATTATAATTTAGAAATTAATCTTCTGTATGTATTTATACTTAAACACTCAAATGATTTTACATATGTATTTATACAAACTATGTCTCTTTAATTTGGTTTGGGTTCTTTAACTTTCTGTAATTGATTAATTAATCCTTGACTGGTGTTATTTATATAATATAAGGTGCAAAAGTTGTATGTTTATAATAAAATCTTTTGCAGCTTTTCCAGTTTCGTTTGGTTGGTTTAATTCGCAGTTTGTTGGGTTTTTTTGGAATGGATCTTCTTGTCAGGTCCAAGACAGACTACAGAATGCTGTGTCTCACTCAGGGACTTCTTAAATTAATATCTGAAATATTACTGCTGGGATAGCTTGCAGAATGACATAATTTTTTGTCATCTGACTCTATCCCAAGTAAAACCCCAACTGCTGGAATCTGGCAGTTTTAACATCTACCTTTGAAAATATATAAAAAGGGGCTTTTCATCAGATCTTTAATAGATGCTGGACATCATAAAACAATAAAGCACTCCCAAAACAATACAGAAAGTTCTCTAGTTTTAGACATTATGTCTACTTGCTGCAATAAAGTAATTTAATTTCAGCTATTTTTTTAATTTACTAGAGTGAGGTTAACCTTCTGTATCCCAGTTTCCACTGTTGCAATATATACATTTACACAGTTGCAATAGTCCATGCACATTTCTGTCCTTTTCCAGCAGGACACACTTTGAAACCATTTTAAGCTCAGCATTTTTAACACACATCTGTACAAACAAGTTGGATATACACATGACATACAGTTCTAATACAGTTGTAGCACAAGCATGTTATACAGATCATGTTGATATTTAGAAATGACACATAATTATTTACAAAATTCCAGATAGCTGTGCCGGCATTACCTCCTTTCGTGGCACCTGATATAGAAGCATGTCCACCCACTTTGTTTTGCCTTGCTTTAGTAAGTAACCAGAGAACAGTACTTCTCTAGTCAGTCAGGAAAATATAGTGACATTAGTTAAGGACTGTTTTTCTGTAACTGTGAGAATCTATCCATCTGTATTATATTTAATATTTCCTGTGATTGAAACCCTGGTGTTTATTGTAAATAGATATTTAGTATTTCATGTTCTTTTATTATTTATCATTAAATATATTTAAACCTCATTGTGACCAGTCCTTTAGACAATATTTTAACCTTTGGGAGTACTTATATTTATTTGGTGACACTGTGGCTGCTCCTGAAAGCCTTGCTGTTTGGTCAACATTACCATTTGTATTAGTATTAGTATTAATTTTACTCAGTATAATTGGGTACCGTTGTAAAATCTTTAGAGTAGCTGGCTATGGAATGTCCTGATGGCAGTAACTACTTTATAGTCTAGGCAGAGGGGCATAGCTAGTAAGTCTGTGACAGCCTTTCCCAGGTATGTGCGTATGCATGAAAATCAAATCTCAAAAAGAGTGTGTGTGTGTGTGTGTGTGTGTGTGTGTTGTGTGTGTGTGTGTGTGTGTGTGTGTGTGTGTGTGTGTGTGTCAGCTACTTGGAGCAGTGACACAGATCACTCAGACCCCAGACTGACTGCAGAGAACTTCATCTGGAAATAATGTGTGTATCTGTCTTTGTTAAAAGTGAATGTCCCTCACTGGTGTCAGTATTGAGGATTCAGGCTCCTTGATTACTTTGCTAGAGGAGGGAATGTCACAGGATTCACTACCAGTCTTCACAAATCTAACACAGACCCATCTGAAACATTATGCAGAGACAATGCCTCTCAGCAAGGGAATTCCTCAGAGCATTACATGAGGAAACTCCAGTTGTACCTCAAGAATCGGTGGTGCCAGTGCTTGCATTCCCTGGAGCCAGATATTCAGCTTATCCTTTGCCTCAATGAAAAGTTTGCATGGTGAACAAGGTTATGTGCCCAAATCCTGGGTCTCCCCTTCAGATTAATATTTCAGGGTGAAACCTTAACCATAGATGCTTCAAAGACAGTCTGAGGGGTTCATTTACACAAATTCAATCCCAGGACAGATGTGAAGACCATTTAAAGGCCTAGTGACTTTCAAAGATCAGTGGAAACTAGGGGTCCTGCTTGTCAAAACAGACAACACCACATTCATATAGTGCATACACAAACAATGCAGTTGCATCTCATGGCACAGTATCAGCATAGTCCAGAAATTCACCATCAAAGAAAATGCTCAACTGAAAATATTGTGTTCAGGAGCAAGCTACCCAAAGCCTGGAGGACAGATGCTTCTCCATTTTGTTCCATGGGTCCTCCTAATATCAGGGAAGAGGGCCCAAGGGTCATCCTGATAACCCCAGACTGGCACAGGAAACATTGGTATCCTCTGCTACTAAGCTTAACCAATGAAAATCTGTGGCAGTTACCTCAGAGAGTGGACCTTCTGACTCAGAATAAGGGGAGGTTTGTGCATCCTAACCTACAGACTCTCAAACTCTCACCCTGGATAATTCTTCAAAATACTTCTCTGAGTACACTCTAAGCAGACAAGTTCAAAGCATTCTTAAAGAGGCTATAAGGTCTAGTGCTATGAAATCATACTCAGCCAAGTAGAAAAGATTCTCCATTTGGAGTAAGCAGCAATGCCTCAATTCTAACTCAGCAAATATCTCTGCTATTTTAGATTACCTGGCTACCCTGGTGGGAAGAGGCCTATCTTTTTCTTCCATTAAGATTTACACCTCTGCCTTTTCAGCCCACATTCCTATTCTTCTTCATATCTTTTCTCACTCCCTGATAAAGCAATTCCTTAGGGGAGTGGTTCGCATCAGACCTCCCAGGAGACAGCCCCCACTTCCATGGGACCTCAATTTTGTTCTATAAAAATTGACACTACCGCTTTTGAACCAGCAGCTTCAACTGATTTAAAATTCTTAACCTGGAAGACTGCCCTTTGACTGGCTATAACCTCATCTAGATGGGTGTTTGAGCTGCAAGCTCACATGGCAGTGGAGCCATTTCTCACATTTCACCCAGAGTATCATCCAGGACTAATCCATCCTTTCTGCCCAAGATGGTCAAGGACTCATCCTTGAATCAAGCCATGTACTTTCCCCCCTTCTACCCCAAGCCTCAGAACCAGGGGAAAGAATACTTCACTCTGTGGATGTGCACAGACAGCTTTACTACTATCTTGACAGAACTAAATCTTTCAGAAAATCAGGCCAACTCTTTGTGTCCTTTGCCACTGACTCTAAAGGAAACTAGTCTCCAAACAGACTATCTCCAAGTGGATCTCCCACTGTATTTCCTTTTGCTGCAGCCATCATGGAAAAAGCCTTCTGAAACTATAAGGACTTGCTCTACTAGGGCCACTTCTACCTCTGCTCCCTTCCTGAAAGGAGTACCTAGCAAAACTTTTTAGATGCTGCTACCTGGTCATTTCTGCATACCTTTACCAAACACTACAACTTATCAGCCTTCTCCAAGTCTAGAGTAATATTTTCCACTGCCATCTTGCATGGCATCTCCTTAATCTAACTTCCACCCTTATCTCAGCTTTGGGAATCATCCCACAAGTCAGGACTGCAATAGCAAAACACAAAGAAAATGGCACAGTTGTGTAGACTTACCATAAATGAAGTTGTTCGAGTACATTCATTGTTGACTTCTTCTTTCCCTCCCTCCTTCCCACTTTTGCCTACAGTAGTAGTCTGCATCTATTTTCTTCATTATCCAGAGGACCCCCTGGGTGTTTGCCCTGCAGGCCCCTTTTCAATTTTTGTCCCTTACTTATGGTTCATCTTGAGGTCTTTTACCTTCTAAGGGTCAAGAGAAAACTGATGTCATGGCATCAAATGGTTCCCTTTATACCCAAATGTACTGACTTCAAAGTAGGGTGCCTGCCAGCTTTAGGAAGGGGGAGATTTTTACTCTGGTAATCGGGCAAGTCAAGGGCTTCCACAGCAGGAAATACCACAAGTCAAGACTGCAACAGTGAATACACTCAAACATCTATATTTATGTTAAATGTACACAACTGTACTTTCTACATCCAACCAAAAACAATTCATAATGCTCCTTTTGAACCAGAGAGGAAGTATTGATTACAACACCATGCGTAGGATGTCATAAGGAGGTCAGAGAACTGTAACTTGAGCAAATCACTCTGCACCTCTTGGAAAATGTGGATCACTGCACCCAAATACCAGTCCAGAAGCTCTGTCTATAACTTTCATGCATACAAAAAAAAAAGACAGTTCAGTAATATCGAACAATGACAGCATTTCTGGTTTGATATCATCCACTTCCACCTACTTGACAGCACTGAACTGCTTAATTGCAACACTGACATTATGCACAGTAATGCCCCTAATCCCATAAAAAGCTTCTCATGCAACCTCCTAAATATAGAGCATTATCACTGGATTCAGAATGTCTGATGAATATTACTTTAACGCCTAAAAATCCTCTATGAGTTTAACATTTCTCCACCCATATAGAAAATAGGGTAGACAATTTCTACATGTTCTCCAAAGTGACAAACCTTTACACAGAGCCTTCTGAAACTATCACCCTTGTTGACTTTACTAAACTTTCTTGTGGCTGGGCCTTCATTTCACTTATTGTCATAGCTGCTACCTTCATGTTTCTCTTCTTATGTTTTTGTTCTATTAGAGCTGACCATCAGCAGTTCAAAGGTCCTCTCATTAACATCAGGTCTACCAAACCTAAACTAACCTCCCTTGAGCTAACTGCAACCCAAAAGCTTGGTCAGTGAGGAGTTCAAGGACCATAGGTCAATATTCCACTCCTGCTTAGAAATGTTTTTACTGAATTTCCAATCCTTGCATGTTCTGTTGTGTAATAGAATCTGCAGTGTCTCTGTTGCAGCTCCACATCTCAGTCTGAGCCTTACCCAGACACACTACAACATCCATTTCATGTCCCACCATCTGACAGGGATCAGACATGAAAGCATATCTGTGAATGTGCCCTCCTATTATAGGCATGTCCATCTTCCTTCTTGCCTTGAAAAACTCAGTCATAGTCAAGGCTTTATCTCTCTGCACCACTGGTAGCTGCTACCTTCATGTCCTGTCAGTATCTATCAGTCAGGTCTAAGCAGCCCCCTGTTGCCATTGCACAAAAGTTCTCTTTCTGATCTTGATGGCTTCCCTCACTGCTGTTGTGCACTGGTAGGTAACGGTTTACTATTGTGAAAGTCAATGACTGCCTTTCAACCCTCTGCCTCCATTTCATCTACTGGAGACATAAGTAGGATCCATTCAGACTTCACATTCTCAACATCTCCCAGTCTATTGGAAAAGATCTTCTAACTAGAGTTTAGCATATACCACACAGAAGCATGCATTAGCATTCACAGGGTAATCTCATCATTGCATGTGATTTTTTTCTGTCCAGCCATGATCAGGGTAAATTGGCCCATGTCCCAACCAGTTTGTGATCATTTGAATGTTTTACACCTCTGTTGTCCCAGAATAAGTAGCTTCTGATTTGATGACATTAGTGAAGTACTGACATCTGACCATCACCCTGTGCTGATTTGTTGTCAAGTACATTAACTGGTAGCCTTGCGGTCACATTTGATGTAATTTATTCTGTGATTATCAGAGAAGAACTAAAACAATTCAACATTTTGGGTCTGATGAAGTAAATTATTCATCTCAGTAGCATCCCTCCAGAAATTTGCCCCATTTTCTAGGTGATTGCTGAAATCTCCCATTTAAACAACTGAGTCATACCCAATAAACACTGCTCCCACAGTCTGAGTGCTGTAAATGGTGGTTAGGAGCATAAGTAGAACCCCAAACAGAGTTATTGCAATTAGCAGTTGCATTAAAGCTACTTATTACCTATTGCCAAATGCACCATATGTATTGTATCCACTTAGGTGGTGTGAATTTCTAATTCTCTACACCTATCTGGGCCATTTTCTCTGAGAGAACTGTAAAGCAGATGAGAGACCATACTTTAGCAAGAAACATAATTCTAAAATTTGCGCTGTGTACAAAGATATGACCAGCTATATTTAGCTAGTTCTTTTACCATCTTAAACAACTTTTGGCTCTTTCACTACTGGGAGATGGCATTCTGCATCCCAGTAACCAAGTTCTGTTGTCATTGCCCAGTGTGACCTAATTGTTCTTGTTTCTGCCTTCCACTTGACTGGCATTCTACTTGATACCCACCTTTCACCTCATGGATCAAGTACCTAAAATGTAACACTACTCAGCTTTTACATGTGATCCTAGCCAGGCTATGTGGGCAGTCAGACTGCCATGCCCTTGCTGCTGAACACCATACTCAGGCATGCTGCCAGAGCTGAGTCCTGGTATTCCTTTCTAGGCAACTTTTTACTATTCTTTGAAGAAGCTATTATGATTATGGTACATTTTGGATCAGATCTTGTCTTGCATTTCCTTTTATTTGCAAGGATGACCATACAAGGAGAACAAGACTCAGGCAGCATAGCTGTAAAGAACAAAAAGGCAAGCTAACCCTTCCACTATGATAAATCCCAGTAGGGGTCATACGTCTTTGCGAAGTCATAAATGGATTTGAAAACACACACATGCTTTTTGCATTTTTTTTAAACAATTAATTTCAGTGGACAAAATAATTGCCAGAAAATCACTAGCCCTCATTACCTGGTAACTAAATATGACAGTATACCAAACATTACCATAGTTTATAACTGTTCATATCAGTAATACTTATAAAGATGGCAAAGTCTTATCTGCATATTTTTTAAGCTGGCAGCTTGGAAAAAATGCTCTGGCAAGTAAAAATCTGTTTTCTAATGTTCTGTGACAGCATGGACATATTAATATTTCCTTATCAAAAGAGAACAAAAAGAAGTTTACCTCAAGAGAAGAACATCTTGAAGTACGCATCCTTTGTCATTTCTCTTACTAGTAGTAGAAAATTCAGATGTAAGAAATACAGCAACCGAAAGCAGAAGAAATGCCTGCTTGCAGCACACTGTTCTGATTTTAATACACTTCTGTGGGAAGTAAGCTGGACAGCTTACAAGAATTAGGCAGTGTGAGAGATTTAGTGTACAGCTACCCTACAAAGTTAGAATTATTGGGTTATAGCTTTCACTCTGGAAGGGAATGGATGTCGTTCGTTATTATTTATTGCAATATTTGAGGCTATGTGTTTATGTTCTTTGCTGCCTATCCAGAAAGCTTAGTTTACAGTTCATAATCAATATTTTTTTTTTCATTTTTTCCTGTACTGAGCTCAGACTGAGATGATCTAAAACATGAGCCTGGTAATATCTCCTGCATTGGCTGCGTGGATATGAATTGATGGCAAATAGTAATACAAATTAAAATCCCTGCTTGACCTGTGATGGCACTTGAAAATCCCCCTCTCAAAAAAAAATCCCCCATGAAGAAAAAGTTCTGTTCTGCAACAGTTCCATAACTTTGTCAATGTTTTAAACAAAAAAACAGATACATTGTAAGACCCACAGACTTTTTATTATTAATATTTGTGGACCGTACAAAGGATTACTTTAGGAGCATAAAAGGTTTTCTGTAAGCAGTCACTTTTTAATTCTGCAGCATGTACTTTCAATATCATCTTGCCCACAAAAGTTAAACTGAAGATGTATTTATTCTGCCTTAGACACAGAAGTGTGTCATCATGAGCTTTACCTACCAGATTTCAAATGCATTTCTCCATGATCTATATAATTTAATACTCTCTCAGATATGGGAGGAAGGACAGTGGTGAGTGATCTGCCAGCAGAATACTATAATACAATTACATTTAGGCTGTAACTTCAAAGCAAAGTTTCTTTCTCAGTCTGGTAGTGTGATACACCTTACATAACTACCTATATAGTGCAGTAATAATTGGTTTTAGAATGTTTTTATTAATAATCTGGTACACACTGTGTTTTTATTCTTTCTCTGAATGATATGTATCACATTCATGGATGGGGGTAGTTTTTAAGCTACACATGCTTTTCAGTCTAATGGATAGTTTGGAAAAAGGGCCTAACCTTCAATGTGTCTTTTTTATGTTACATGAATTCAAATGAAGAAGCAGGCATTTGGTGTCAGTGTTCTATATTCTGAAAAGATGAATAAAAAACTGTATAGCTATGCATATGTGAAATGTGGCAGTTAAAATCAGCACAAACTGAGGGTGCGTTTTTACTGTCTGCAGCAGTTTTCTTACTAAACATTGCAATATTTCTGAAAGTGTAAATAACTAGTAAGATCATACAGGAAGCCTTATGCTTAATATGGAATATATACAAACACAGCTGTGCATCTGTGAAGTACCACAGGTGGGAATATTACTCAGGTCTTACCATTTTGTTTAACTGAGGCTGCTGGAAAACTACACATCCACTTCATAGGTGTGCTAACATTTTCAGTGCAGTATCCAATGGCTATAGAAATAATTTCCAAATATAAGATGTAAGGATACATATTATAGAATGTGTACAAGTGCACCTCAGAAAGAATTGAGTACCTTATCAAGTGCCCAACTGCATACTGTTTGTGTAAACAGAATGCAACTACCAGTGCCTATGAAGGCTTGGATAACCCAAAAACAAACCATTTCTTTCAGACAGCAATATGAAATGGCTACAAAATTCCGTATTCATTAAAGGTAAACACAATATTATTGTATGTACTATGACTTTTGCACAAACACAACTAAGCAAGAAATTAATACCTCATTAAAAGTTCAAGTAGTGCATGAACACAAGGCTTCTGAAAGCAGTTTGGATTACTATGGAAGTAACTAGAGTTCAGCAGCTTGCTAGGCATATGTATTTTTCCAATTGCGTAACCCACTGGGAGTGATTCAATAAACCCTACATGGAGCAATTCTCCATTTTGGAATAGTGTAGTGGCCCAAACATGGAATATGGCCACCGAGCGATCCAGGAAACAAGGCTGAGGGTGTGCACGAGTGTGCAGACACTGTACAGACATGGAGGTGTCCCCGGAATGCAAATCACCTCATATGCTATGAAAACCATGCAAATGAGGTGATTTACTGATTTAGCAAGCAGAAAGGTACCCTTGTAGGTGCCGTGTCAGCATAAAAAATGTGCGCGGTTACAAACCATGTACTGGAGTATAAAATTTAAACAGGGGCATTAACAGCTCAAATAAAATGTTGTATATTGTACAGTAGGCATGGAAATGGCCAAAACTATGGCCATTGAGTTAAAAGAGTAATGCAATATATAAAAAAATTTAACTTTTTTTAATACATATGCCACATTTAAGAGGAGTGCAGTGACGCGCAAAAATGCTATTTTGAAAATAAATAAATAAATAAATAAATAAAAAGTGCAAAATATGAAATTTAAAGCTATGCAATGGTATTGCATTATAGTGGCCAGCATGCAGAGTCATACAGTGGCAGGTTATAGTCGTAGCTAAGGATATAGGTCCTGGTGTGGTGCAGTATCTACGGTATACGCAATTTGGTGTATGTAAATGAGCCAAGGTTATTGTATCGCAAAAAGGGCCACTTTGCACACAGGTACTAACCATGGTAGAGCTACAACTGTGTTGGTGTAGGCAGAACAGATAGCTAACATCAAAAATGAGTGCGCCATGGCATGTTTAAGGATTGGAGCTTAGCGATGCCTGTTCACATTCAGCTAAGTACAGCTAAGCGGGGAAAGGGGGGGGGTCTGAGGCTGCTAAGTTATACTTATCCCCATGGTGGTGTTTTAGCTGGTTAATGAAAAGCTAAGTGTGCTTGTGTACAAGAGGGTCCAAACTGCTAAGCAATGTTTACACTAGTACCTCGGGTTTGCCCAGAACACCACGGGGCTTAGCAGTGGAAGAAACTGAAAAAAAATAAATAAAAGGAAATAACCTGGGAAAGCCAATCAAGTATAAAAGACTGATAAGCCCTGTTCCATTGACACTGGCCCATTCTAACCCCTCAATGACATACGTGGCAGGTGGAATGTATCATAGTCAGCCAATCACACATGCTGCATTTGCAGCACACCACTATAAAATATGCATACATCGTTCAATCTGATTTTTCCCACATACTCTGCACCATTGGAGTACACACTTGGGAATTCTAACTGAAAAAATGATAGGGGCTACTACTGCTCTGCTACATCTGTATGCACTACAGGCTGAGATCAGTGACGATGATGATACTGACAATAGGCCCAGACTGAGGAGGAGAAGAGTGTTCAGGCCCAGGGTAACCTTTCAGGGGCTACATGAGCTGGAGATAGTAGGCAGGGTGGAAAGGGACGTACTACAGGAAATCACCAAGCTCTGCAACCCTCACCTCAGATCCAGAGACAACAGAGGGGAACCCATCCCAGTGGAAACAAAGGTATGTGCAACCTTAAGAATACTAGCTACAGGTACTTTCCAAAGACCTACTGGGGACATCATGGGGGTCTCACAGGCATCCACTTCCAGGGTACTCCACCAGTTCCTGGATGTCATGCTAACACATGCCAGTGACCAAATTTATTTCCCCAACACCCCTGAGGAGAGGACCAGAATTATGTGTTTCTTCCACTGTGTAGCGCATTACCCAGAGGTACTGGGTGACATAGACTGCACTCATGTGCACATCAAAGCACCAACTAGTGAGGAGGGTAAAGTCTACATCAACCGCAAGGGGTATCACTACATCAACTACCAGGTCATGTGCAATCATGAATGCGTGTGCTGGCAGCTCTGGAAGTTATCATGACTCCCACATCTGGCATGCATCATACCTGTACCAGACATATGCCAGGGGGACATCCCATATGGCCATCTACTGGGGAATGCTGGCTATGCACTGGAGCCATGGATGATGACACCCATCAGAAATGCACACACACCAACTGAAGAATACCATAATGAAGCACACACACAAACTAGGAACATCATATACCATGTGTTTGAGCTGCTTAATTCACAGTTCTGCTGCGTTGACATATCTGGTACAGCCCTGCAATACTCTCCAGCCACATGTGCAGACATATACATAGTACATACCGTGCTGCACAATATGATCATGTGGAAACAGCTGTGGCAGGAACATCACAGGAAAGGTACACACAGCCCCAACCCATTGCCAACCCACAGGCAAAGGGTTACTTGGAGGAAGAACTCCCTGAGCCTGTCCCAGTAGGCAGATGTAGGTGTGACTAGTACGTCCTGGCCTTGGCAAAGAGCCAATGCATAGCACATGCACTTGCAACCTAGGGACGCAGGGACTGATAACTCTCTCTGACTCACATACACAGTAAAAAGGATGCCAGCCACATCACACTACCTGTACCTTACCATGTATAGGCTGTGTATTGCGTGCATCTGACAGAGTCAGCCCTGAAGCACTGCCCTCTAACTGCTGCAGGAACAAGGTAAGTCCCTCTTCTTAACAACAAATAAATGGGGCAGTAGACTCTGGTAGCATATCTATGGTACTGCTGCATGTATGCAAGGGAATGGAGTGGGCTACCAGGATAGCAGCACACAACTGACAATTATGTGGACAACAGGAATTCTCTGCCAAATACTGGCTGCCACAGAATATGCAGTAGGCCCCAAGCCAACAAAACCCACTGCACTATGTGAGGGACTTACAAACAGTGGGGTCATAGGACAGATGCATGGATGTCAATATTGAAGTCCCGTGGCAAACCTCTCAACCTCTTAGAGCAAGAAATCTGTGCAAAGCCATAAAGAAATGTGGGGCAAAGGCCCCAAAACAGGGACAGTTTTTAAATATTGCCCTTACAAATTTAGAAAGTTGATAGAATAACAGGTGTTGCACTAGCATGAATTCTCTGAAGGGTAAGAAGTCTGAAACTCAAATGTCTGTCATTAGTTTCTAACTTCAGACTTTAATGATTTGGCAGTAATTTTCCAGACAACCACAATTTTATGAAGAATGGACCCAAAATATAAGGAAACATCTGGACATTCTGCAAAAGTCTGTAGAGTTGAGAGGTATAGACTCCCCTACCCCCGACACACCCGTGTTCCCATACAACTGTAGTAACATTTATGTTTGTAAGGTAATAGCAGCAGACCACACATTCCCAGAGCTGTCCCAATCAACTTGCTAACATGTTCCAGTTCCACAATATGCAGGGGTGAATGTACTATGTATGTGTTGACTAATAGTGTCAGGAAGTAGACAGCACTGACTGGTGGCTGTTGTGGCTTAGTGGGCTAAGTACATTACTGTGGTTGACAGAATCCATGGTTCAAGCCTGGCTATGCCTACTATTTTGCATGTCAGCTACACCTAGGGTAGGAGTTCTACAGACTGTCTAGAAGTCAATTTATGTAACTGCAGGAAAGCTGGACAATGGAGGGACAAGGGGCCACGGATATGGACAGTACACAGCTCTGAGTAACCTAGATGGTGCTAGTAAAACAGCAGGTTGTGACATGTCCATCTAGTGTCCGGATATAAAGGCTGCCATATAACTGTGACAGTAATGACAACAAGTCAGTGGGCTCCATCTATACCCCACAAATTATAAGGTTTCTCAGAATGTACACACTTATGCTTCATATATCTGTTCTGTTTGTCATAACATTGCATTTGTCTGGCAAACTATTTGCAAACTAATAAAGGTTGATGTGAAAACATCAATGACAGACAGTTGAGATGCAGACTTCATACCCATAAGAAAATGCAGCTTAATGCAAAACCATTCTACCAACTGCCTACATTAGGAAGAGCAATACTAAGATCCTGTCCCCATGTGTGGGTCTGTATCTGGCTCTTTTATATTGCCCTGTCCAGATGTCTGGCTGTAACAGGTTGAGAGGTATGGCCAACATGTAGCCTTATAATAACAGTGCAACATAAACCATCTGAGGACCAGATCAGATGTATGGGACACAATGCTGGCCAACCCACTAAACAGGTACAGTCAGAGGTGTGCAGTCCATAACCCTGTGTGTGATATTATGACTTCTTCCTCAGTCACACCATAACTTCAACCACATAAGAGCAGCAACTGTGGACAGAGCCTGTGACAAGAGTAGAGCAGGACAAAGAGTCACATATAAGGGGAAAGGGAACCGCTGGCCAGACAAATGTAGAATGTGCAGACTGGAACAATTTGTGCAGCAGCATGGGTTCCCTGCAGTGCATGGAGTCAGTAGACAAATGTCTGTCAGCAGTTCCTCACATTAATCTATACTGATCTACCACTGACATACTAGGAGATCACAGTCCTGTGTAAAATGTGCCTCACATATTATAGAAAACTGCTCAGTCCAATGCACTATGTACCCACCCTAAATATGTGTCAGTTAATAAGGATAGCACACAGCCAGGAGATCCTTCAGCCAGTATATCAGTGAAGTGCTAGACTGTTTACATATGTTCATCAGCCAATCGGCTGTAACACACAAAATCCTGGACAGGAGTACAGATAGGTCTGGCCTGGAGTTCCACTGTTACTATTGATGGTCATACTGGGCATGCTCCTTCACTTAGCTACTTTCAGCCCATGTTTGAACTCACATTTCGCTATAGAACTGGGATGTACAGATATCCCTTTTTCATACAGACATTTATGTATACTATAACTGTCTATCCCCACCCCCATTAGACATGTTTATCCCATTTATCCATATGTGGTACATATAAGATTTATCTGGATCTGTTGAATGTGATATACATACAGATATATAGGTAACATATACAAATATAGCATTTATAGAGAGGCAGAGACAGGGGAGAGAGAGATAGAGAGAAAAACAGAGAGAGAAACAGAGATAGACCGTGAAAGGCAGAGAGTGATGTACTGCTGCAGCCACATGTACACCAATTTTAACCAGTGGCACATGCAAATACTACGGTGAGCCCCATTGTGTAATAGTAGGTAGGTAGGGGATGTAATCTCACATCAGTCACTGTGTGTGTGTGTGTGTGTGTGTGTGTGTGTGTGTGTGTGTGTGTGTGTGTGTGTGTGTGTGTGTGTGTGTGTTTCTCTATATATTACATGTATAGCACAATACACACACTCAACAGGCCTATGTCTGTGTAATGGCCACCCATGTTTTGGCCCTGTGACTAGTGTCATCCACAACAGTGGTCTCCCTGACAGCAGCTACTGATGTCATCCACCCCAACAACAGTGGCAGGCCCTCGACATATGTGTAAATCCTGTGGTGCATGTGATAAGTGCATAGTCCTATAGTGTAAACAGTTAGATAGGTAGTGGTTCTAATCCCAACAATGGCAATTCAGTGTGTGTGTGTGTGTGTGTGTGTGTGTGTGTGTGTGTGTGTGTGTGTGTGTGTGTGTGTGTGTGTGTGTGTGTGTGTGTGTGTGTGTGTGTGTGTGTGTGTGTGTGTGTGTGTGTGTGTGTGTGTGTATATATAAGTATATTTCCTTGTGCCTGTGTGTATTTCCTGCCTGTGTGTGTACAATACCAATAACATTTGAAGCCTGTTCCACCATTTTAACCCCCCATTGCACTACTTTACAGGGCTTGCTGATATCATCCACCTTAGATGCACCATTGGGCAATCTCTATGCATTTAAGCTCTGTGGTGCATGCAATAAGTATGTAGTACTCTAGTACATACAACTAGATAGCTAAGGGTTCTAATATCAATACTGCCAAGTGTGTGTGTGTGTGTGTGTGTGTGTGTGTGTGTGTGTGCATGTGTGTGTGTGTGTGTGTGTGTGTGTGTGTGTGTGTGTGTGTGTGTGTGTGTGTGTGTGTGTGTGTGTGTGTGTGTGTGTGTGTGTGTGTGTGTGTGTGTGTGTGTGTGTGTGTGTGTGTGTGTGTGTGTGTGTGTGTGTGTGTGTGTGTGTGTGTGTGTGTGTGTGTGTGTGTGTGTGCATGTGTGTGTGTGTGTGTGTGTGTGTGTGTGTGTGTGTGTGTGTGTGTGTGTGTGTGTGTGTGTGTGTGGTGTGCGTGGTATGTGGTGTGTGTGTGTGTGTGTGTGTGTGTGTGTGTGTGTGTGTGTGTGTGTGTGTGTGTGCGTGTGTGATGTGTGTGTGTGTGATGTGTGTGTGTGTGTGTGTGTGTGTGTGTGTGTGTGTGTGTTATACCATTTTGAGGCCTGTTTGACCCTGTTGACTCCCCCCATTGCATTACTTTACATGGCCTGTTGATGTCATCCACCTTAGACGCACCGTTAGGCACTCTTCAGATGTATAAGCTCCGTGGTGCATTCGATAAGTATGTAGCACTCAAATATGTACAAATAGTTAGGTAGGGGTTCTAATCTCAGTACTGCCAACTGCGTGTGTCTGAAGCATATCTCCTGAGACTGTACTCTGAGTATGTGTTTCTGATTCTGTGGCAGGTTACTGTTTAACAATGTGTATTGGGGTCAGTATGAATGCAGGCATATGTGAGTGTCATACATCATTTTTATCCAAATGTGCATGCTGCAGTTGATGCTGGTTTATCAACCTTGTATGTTTGTAGAGGGAGACTGTGGCACATGCCCCTGTCACCTAACCATTTTCCCTTAACCCTTTATGTATGGGTGTTTTGTGGATGCCCTGTCTTAGGTGTTTGGGAGGTATGGCAGATCTGTAGCAGGTAGCAGGACATAGTGCTACATGTGTAGCAGGCCACAGCTGCTGCATTCTGGCCAGGAGTCATACTGGGGATTATGAAGACATTGGGGGACAGCAAGCTGTATATCTCAGTGAGGGAGCAGTGTCAGCTGTTGTGTCACAGCATGGCCAGGGTGAGGGTACCCATAATAGGCAGGTGAGGCATGTGTCTTTGGTACATATGTGAAGTAGTAATGCCATGCAAAGAGTGGTAGGGAACATTTAGGACACATATTCATATTTGTCACATGTGTCCCACCCTCCAGGCCTTTAATGTGATACTGTGAGTGGCAGTGACTACAGTAGCAACAACCAGTTCTGCTGGACATTGCAGGGTTCAGTTATTTCTATGTTGTATTGACAAGCATGTAGTTGTGCAACAGACAGACTGTGGGCCAGAATTGTGGGTGTCCAGATGTCAGACATGCTAGGAATGAAACAGATATAGCTACTGAGTCATTATTATGGGAGGTGTAGTTGCAAGGCATATGTGCATGCATACATTGTGTTACACAGGATTAGCATGAACATGTATGTTTGAATGGGTATGATGTGTGACACTGACCTGTCTCTTATGCCTTTGTAACCTCAATCTGCAGTGACTTGCCAGTACTTCAGTACACAGAATAGGCTTGATGGCAGCCATCCCATAAGTAGGTGACACACCTGTGGAGATTCTGCAACAGTCTGTGCAGTTGTCAGCTCTACTTAATATAATAGACTTCCCGTACATCCATCAACATGTCTATGGCTGTGTACTGGTTCAGTGTCTGCATCACAGGCCCAAGTACTCTGTAGTTCAGAAGATTCTGGGTCCAATACTTGGTAGGGGCTTATATTTTCCCTAATGTTACGTCACTGTACTGCATGATATATTTACAGAAACACCAGTAATTCTCCAGAGCTGAGTTGGCCTAGTGGTAGTTTTGAGGGTCCTGAGTTCAAGATTGAGCTGGGGTGTATATTTTTCCTAATGTTACATCACTGTACTGCATGATATATTTACAGAAACACCAGTAGTTCTCCAAAGCTGAGTTTGCCTAGTGGTCTAATGCATTATACTGTAGTTCAGAAGGTCCATCAGTCCAAAACTTGGCAGGGGTAGTTATTTTATTGATGTGTAGAACAGTGTCAGAACCAGATAAGTTGATTAAAGCAGTTTTAAATGTGTTTGTATGGGTTTGTGTGACCCATCACGATGCTAAGCAGTGCTTAGTCCTGCTTAAACCAACACTATTTCCAAAACAAGAAAAGAAAAAAGGGGTGATAGGAAAGTGGTTAAATGGGGGCAAGCAGGGGCAAATACAATATGAAAGGCAGGTAGGGATGTGCAGGATGGTTGTATGAAAGGACCATAGCTCTCCATTTTTTCTACAGCAACAGCTGTGCACATTGTGGACAATTTGCAATTTGGAGCCTCACATCCCAAAGGGAGGGGGTGTGGGTGATGTAACTGTTGATTAATTGCTGGGATAATTGATTGATGGCAGTGTACATGTGGGTGCATTGGAAAGCTATGTATGGGATGATATTATTTTTGCTGGACAGCTGCCCTTATTTTAAGAAGAGAGTGTAATGTTAGGGAAGGGTTGTAGGTATGTTTGGGGAGGAAAGTTGGGTAGGAGAGATTGCATTTGCAGACAGACATGACAGCAGACAGGGGTGGTGTATGACACATGAGAGTGGTAAACACTTTGGATGGGGAGGATGCTTGAGAATCAGAGGACCAAGTCCCCCCAGATGGAAACAGTTGGACTGATCTCCCCACCCATGGCCAGTTACCACTGCCCCTTCAAGGCTCAGAAGATTGCTGTGCTGGAGGCTGGGCACCAGGGCCAGCCTGCCCCTCCAGGTGTGCCAGTTTGCCTTTGATCTGCTGCAGTTGGTTATCCAAATCAAGGTGGATAACCATGTGCACCAATGCTAGAAACTGTTTTTTGGTGACAATATCCTCTCCGTGCCCGCGCCCGTGAGAGGGGGATCAGGATCACTGGCCTCTGAGGTGGTTCCACCCAAGGGTAGTACAGGACCAATGGTGAAGGTAGCTCCAGGTTGGCTCCCAGATGTGCTGGGGCCCAGTATCACGGCCACATGAGGTGGTGTAGGCAGATCTGCTGGGACCGGCCTATCTAAGCATGCTATGGTGTTGAGATTTGTAAAAGTGTATTAGTTAGTCATGAACAAAACACTTCAATGTTAGTTATAACAGCATGCATGGGTGTTCCAATTAACCCAGAACAATAGAATTGCATAGCATACAGAAAACAGTCATAAATGGAATAACAGTCATTATTGTAACAGCAAGCCAGTAACAGTTACATCAAAAGGCCAACAACATTGGTATGTCAACAAGATATGTTAGTATGCAACCATTATAATATATAACCAATAATACAACACAAGGCCTAACATTAGGTTTTGAGAACAACATATTTGAAAATGGAACCATACCCATAGTATAAGAATAATAATTTGTGATGCTGATATAGGGTGGGGGGAAAAAGACATTCCATTACCAACTGTATAGGCTATATTTTTCACAACAGTACTGCTCAATACTCTACAGGTCTGCCCTTACTTTATGTCTAGAAGTTCCCTATAGCTTTTTTAGCATGTACGTACCTCTCAAGCTATCCAGATGGGATGATATTGGTCAAGCCAAAACACCTACAGGTACATAATTACAGGGGACCATTACATGTAAGGGGAACATATTTGACTAAAAAGATGGACCCTGCACTGATGTTATGTGAGTGTGCTACTGGCATACTTCTACTGGGTTTATATCTGTGTGCAAGGCTTTTGGCAGCAGTGACCAGTATCCATGACAGAGTGACACTTGAGAGACATGTATCGTGCACAGTACAGAGTGTTTACACTTATCCTGCTGTCTTTGGCAGACATGGGGTTAGACTTTCAGCAGACATTCAAAAGTGAAACAGATATACAGCCATACCAACAATAGACCGTTTAACTTGTCTTATCAACTTGGAATAGTACTGCACTTAATGTCATTTTATTTAATGTAATGTTATCACCTTGCTGAGAAATGCTGTTTACACACTACTGCATCTGGACACAGACATTACTTTACCCTTCATACAGCTACTACATATATTAATTTACCTGTAAGTCCTATGAAGAGAAAATCTGTTAAGAACATATAACTGCTTCCATAAATAGTCACTACTACTTGTTTTTACTATAAATATATCTTAGTACCTGTCCCTGGATTCAAATCCTGGTCTGTGTGTGGCAAAATGAATAACATAGGTATTGCTTATCACACTGAGCTACTGCTGTGTGCGTTTTGAGTGATATGTACCTAAACCTCACCTGGTGATAATGTGTGACCTGATAATATGCTTAGAGTGTTATACAAGACTGCAGTGACAGTTGAACATACATGCATGATATTCATGCATGACAGAGAGTAGGTGAACTGTGTATTAATACTTGGAATCCAGGTGTACACAATTAACCCCTCATGGATGGGAATATGTATGATCTGTACAAACCATATTCTGGTACTTGGTTGCCTACCTGACCCATATACATTTGCAGATGGTATATTTGCAGTCTATGGATATTACACTTTCATACTTGCCTCCATCAGTGTACCTACATTCAGGGATGCATATAGCTGAAATGCAAAAGTTAACACAAGGCAATCCTGGTAGAAACACACTATGATATCTTAGGCAGTACTACTCTAGGGTCAGATCTTACTGCAGAACACATATCATATTGCATTATATCTTGTAGTACAGCTCGAGAGCTACACTTTAACATGACAGTTATTTATTGGCCAGCCTTCATTCACTTCATGGTGTTGTACATATGTTTACTTCACAAAACCTGTAATATCTGATTTCTTGAACAGCACAGACTACATACAACAATTGTCAGAACATAAATTTATTGAGGATGACATGATGCAGCGATTGGTATACGGCTGACAATCTTTATTGTTCTACAGTTGAAATAATGCAGGCATTGGAACACATCTGTTATCACACAATCTATGCAGTACTACCTTTAGTTCTTGACAATTCTGACTGCAGTTGTACTGTATTTTCTGCAGATTAGGAATGCAGTTAATTTATTCCCTTCACATTTTCAATGACAATGTAATTTATTACCAACGCTTGTATTATTAATATGGCATACACATGATATTCCCAAACATTATTAATGCTGTAGCAACTTTCTTTATGTAACAGTAGCATGTTTCATGCTTTCATCTATACTGAACTGTACCCGGCAATACTCATTTATATCAGTCCAGGTTTATGTACACATTCATTGCAGTACACTCACAACAGACTATACCTACTGGCAGTTACTGCTGTCCTCTTTCTTAATTAGATTACTATATATTGCAAGATAGATCTGTACTCACCACACTCTAAGTGCATCCTGACCAGGTGCCCTGCATGGGCCTCCAGGTTGCAAGCCCTCTCCTCTGCAGCTGTGGGTGGAAAACATATCATCATGCATACCTCTCTATCAGATATTCATACTACAATTTGGTAAATCGCAGGTTCTTATACTTACAAACGTCTGGGGCATTCCAGTCCCGAGCATCTTGGATCCATTGCGCCAAGACCCCCCTTCCTTCACTTCAGGTCATCATAATGATGATGCACCTGCTCACCAGAGTGGGGAATTCCAGCTGCATTGGTGAGGTCATGTGCCAGATGGCCCCAGGCCTCGGACTTGTATTCAGAGCCCTGGCACTGGCCATGCAGCAGTCTGTTGCCATGGTCTTTGGCAAAGATCCCAACTATGACCCTGAACTCCAACATGCTCTAGCACTGAGTCCAGACGAGCGCTCCCTCTCCGACTCCAGCCAGAGCTCCTGCAGTTAAACACAATAAGTTCTGGCTGTATTTCCACCTGTTCAGCTTAAAAAAGGCTGTTTTTCTGACATTTGCCACCATTGGACCATTTTTTAAATTGCTAAGTCAAGCTTAGCACCATGCAAACCTGCTTAGCTTTGCTGAGGACTGCTTAGACTGGGATTGTTTAGCAGTGCCAAAACCAGCTAAGCAGACCTGTGCATTGCTAAGTACTGCTAAAACAGGTCCTACGTGAGCATTGCTTGGCTTTGCTTAGCAGATCTTAGCTATGGGCAAACCAGACTTTAAAAAAATATATGTATTGAAAGTATTTGTTCATTAATGATAATGTATTTTTATGTATATCCATTTTACTTTATATCCCCTAAACATATGCATTTTACTACATTATCTGGTAGTGTAACTTTACTGTATTGGACACTTGTGATTAACTGAGGCTTTTATCCTTGGGTATCCACTACAAATGGGCTTCTGATCAAGCTGGACTAACCCAGTTAACAAATTTGAATGTATACATAAAAAAAAAATAAAAAAAAACATATTTACAACATTTTCATATCGCATGTAAAAAGCTGAATGGCCTGTATTTGAACCATGCACTTACTGCAAACAAGGCCGTAGCTCTAACCATTCAGCTACCAAGGATATGGTGACCAGAGCTATACTGTTCTATATAGCTCTCAGTCTTGTTTGAGCACTGCTGAGCACCACACTGAGCCACGCAGACCTACTTAACTATGCGTAATCTTGGCCTTTTCTATTAAAAGTAAAAGTATCCAGTTGCTATTTTTAGATGTCTGGCACATGTTTATTGCTAAGTGCTGTGCAAACACACACACACACACACACACACACACACACACACACACACACACACACACACACACACACACACACACACAAAATAGGAGGACAATGACATTTTCACATTTAATTTCACTGCCATGCGGCATCTTACAGTGGAGGGGGTCTGCTATGGACACTGTAACACACTCCTACATATAACTTCTACACCTGGGCTGCGTACAAGCATGTATGTAATATGTTAGTGCTGTCCAGACCTTTGACAGTGCAGGGGGTGTGTTACACATTTCTAAGCGCTGTAACACACCCCCCTAGACTGATTCATTAACTGTGTACATGGCTCTCCCTCAGTAGCACACCTTCATTAATATGTAAGGCATGCTGACGAGGGGGAGCTGCAGACACGGCCATTTTACACTTTGTGTAGGGCTTGCATTATTCCTGCATGGAATTTAGTAAATCAGGGGGACTGTCTACATAAATAATTAATTACTCACTGCAGTAACACAATAATGTGCTGTGCATAATGTTGAAGATATGCAAACAAAACGTGAGAAAGACTTCAGAGACTCAGCTATAATCAAAATCCAGCTTCTTCAGAAAATCATTTGAGATACATTCTCTTACACTGACATCTGCATCACATTCTCAAATAGACTTCCATATCCTTAAGCACATTACTTTTTCCTAAAATACAATTAATTTGCTGCATAGATAATCACATGCCATGACTAGCTTCTACAGGTTGAGTTTCTATTTCTTGTGCACTGGGTTCCCTGATTTACAAGATGTTGAGGAATTGAACAACCGTGAATGCGTTCTGTAGAAAATCCCTAGCAGTATGATTTCTAAGTGTGAGAAAGTAGCACTTCTTTTGTTTTGGGAGATATTTCACATCTTCTGTTTGTGCTGCCATAAATTTAGTATATATAAGTTAAGTGATTTAAAGGGCTTACAACAACACAGTGAGATTCAGTGGAGCTTGCTCTTTGGAAAAAAATGCAGTCTCAGTTTTTCCTTTTTGTGTTTTGCACATTTAGTTTCAGTATTTTACATCCTCTGGTTTTAATTACTCAAGGTTTAGTAGTAGAAGTATCACAATTACATATGTGAGGTAAATGCCTTATTAAGTATTTGATTTTAAATGGAAATGCTAGGCCTGGCTGAGTAACCAGAATAGTGCATTAAAAGGCTTAACTTCACATCACAGCCAAGGCATTTATTATTTCAAAGTTATTGTTGATTGTGTCATAATGCATTTACCAGTTCTGCATGAGTACAGTGATAACTTACATGTGCAATGTGTGCCATGTGGATAAGGAAAACTACTAAGCTTGGGGATGCTGCACCCTACAGATGCATCATAAGCAGAACTGATCAAGAAAGCTAATAGCATTGTATGGGGTCTGCGTTACTTTTGTTTTTCTCAGGTAGGCTTATTTGAATTCAATATTATACCTTGGGAATGCATTACTTCACAGCTGAACTGAAGCACTCCATTTGAGAGCAATAAGTATTTATATCAGTCTCAGTCTGTTAATTATACATGGCACAAAATACATGCTGCCATGGAAAAAACACAATGAAAAGTTTTCCAAATGAATTTTCCACCTAACTGTGCAGCAAATATGACATAAACTTCCAATCTGATAAAAATGTCCTCCCCCAGTAAATTATAGGTTCATAGGTTAGTACTAAGCTAACTGCCCTTGCGAGCCATTTTAAGCCTAGCCAATTATTCCTAGCCAATTATTCCTTGTGAGACTCAAACCCTGCACCTTGTATTTGTAAGGCAAACACTTTAACCATTAGGCCACCCTCCCAACTATACATGAGTATAAAATGCTCTTCACTTTATTTGTGTTTTGTTTTTATCTATTCCACAGTGCTATAATTGGTAGCAGTTTAGATATTTTGTGGCACTTATTAAAGTGGTACAGACTGTACTATGACAGTGTAATGTGAATGAGTGCATGTTTAAGGACAAGAACACATACAGTATATTTTAGAGGCCTCCTACTTACCAATGTCATTGCTAAGAGTGCAATGGAAAGGATGCTGGATTATAGAGAGACATAATTTACAAAGGTTAAATTTTTTTTCATTAAATAATGTCATTGTTTATTAGTGATACACTTTTGCAGGTGCGCCTGTGTTTCTAGATTAGCCACCTCATTCATTGAGGGTGGAATGTAAATTGCCAACAGCCTCACAAGAAATATTGCAAAATTATACAATGGAGTGACTTACGAAAAGGGAATCATCTAATTGTATATCCTAAAAAAGTGGCTGAACTGTGAGAATGTTATTGCATAATTCACCGCTCTCCTATCCTTAAAAATTCACGATTGTGCTGCTCAAAGTCATTTAGAAAGGAAAACAACAGCTATGGCATTCTTCTCCTTGCTAAATGGCTTTTCTATAAGGCAAGCATTACCTCTGCACATTAAGCTGGTTATGATAAATCAATGCAGATTTGGTTTATTATCTGCTGGAATGACTATAGGGATACTTCTGTTTTAGGAATATTCATTCCCATCATTTTAGCACAAGAGGCTATGCAGTTGCATTATGCGATGCTAAGTGTTGCTGAAAAGCAGGACATTATAAATTTATATATTTTCGTTGTATTTATTTTTAATTTGGCTAAACCCACCTGGACTCCAGTGAACATTTTCTGGCATTACCCATCAGCATTGTCTGGTTTATTGACTTACACAAAGGCCACTAGTTCGCAAACTGAAACTGAAGGAAATAAACCCAGAACTACAAGATAAAACTTTGTAACCACTTATAGTCTAAACCCTATGAGCCAGACTACAAAACTAGGAGTACAAATATGACACGAGTCCCACTAGACAGTGCACAACAGATAGAAACACAGTATCATTTATTTCTAGCTTGTATTCATCAGCTGTAGTTGTGAGCAACTCTTCCTAGAAAAATGAACCACATACCTAGAATGGCAAAGAAAAATCTAATTTTTAGCTTTCCATTGACAGCATTGCAAAGACAAGTGCTTTAAAACACTCTTGGCTTATATGTTGAATGAAGAAAAAAATTCCCATTATGATATCCTTAATTTACAAATTCAGCAGTAAAAACTTTTCATAAATGCTGTCTAATGGGACTCCTAAATCTACTATGCAATCACATAAAAAATGTTTTCTGTGTGCAAAGCTCACTCTTTATTTCATTTCATAAACAGTATATTGGTGCACAATAAATCACATGTATATTAATGAATTATATAACCGTCTCTTTGCTATACAGATAGTATACTCCCAAAATATTATGGTGCTCCAATGCAGACAATAATAGTTCATGATAACGTACTGATGTATCCAAAATGCCATACACTCAGGCTAAGGAGAACATAGGGAACACAATAAATTTACCATAGGAACCTATTAAAGGACACCTGTCCAGTATGACTGTAACCCATCTATGAGGCCTGCAACACATGTACTACTTACTCAAGCAGAAAAGAAATTTAGTAAGCTGAACAAAGAATACGTATGACACTGTGGTACACAACATAATGCTATAAAGGTGGTAATAACTAGAACTATATGAAATATGACTATGTAAACATCATGACTATTTGCACATTGCTGGAGCAGCTATACAAATTATATAGCATTAACTGGCTAAGAAAGTATAACCCATCTAGTCTGGTAATTATCTTCCAGGAGTGGTGTCTCCACTATTATGTGAAAGCTGTGAGGGTGCAACACTGGACTGCATGGCCTGTAGCATACCTGTAAGTTGACATCTGCGGCACTCAGGGAAATGATCCCTTTGTAACATGGGACTTGGAGCATGCAACCATATACAGCTGTCTGTGGATGTGAAGGAGCAGTCAGTGTGTCTGGACCTCCTGCAGGTGCTGGTGGCCATGTTAGAAGGCTGCTGCACACGGACTGCAAAGTATTCCACAAAAATGGTAGCAATGATGTAACATCTCTGTCATAGTTCACAGACTCCTCTCTCCATTCATTGATGGTATGCCCCAATGATATCTGTTGCATGTAGCATATTCCACTACCTTGCATCTGTTTGCAGATAAGTGTCCTCATGCCAGCCCATGTATCCATTAGGATGTCATTTAGGAGGGTCAAATGCCACATAGGTTGGGCAGCTGACTGTACTGTCATACAGATTGCTTTCGGAAGCTCTTCTTGTTACTAGAGTTCCATCTTTTGCACAGATTTGCCAGAAACAAACAGAAGGCATATGATGCATGTAACAGTCCACTATGTCAACCCCTATTCAGGTCTATTTTCTAACTTTATACAGTAAACTCTCAGTTGACCAAAACCCAAGTAACTGGCAAAAAAAAAAAAAAAAAAGATTGCGGAACTACAGTACATTATGAAAAATTCAATTCAATTTTCATACATTGCACTTTCTGTTTTCCCCCAGCCAGGCTTTTAATTACTGTATTTCAATATTCAAATTATTACAGTGATTATGGTATGGTATGGTATAGTATAGGTACAGTATTAGTCAGGCCTGTTTTTAATAGTAACTTTCAAGCAACCAGAAACTACAGTTATCCAGCATTTACCAATCTCCATGAGTGCCGGTTAACTGAGAGTTTCCTTTAGTTGCTGATACAGTCACATGACAACAAGCACCCTATCACAGCTAGTAGAAATGGAACTGTTACAAAATGCAGCAGTAAAAATGGCACATGCATGTTGGTACGATCAGTTACATGAGTTGTAAGTGCAAACCCTGGAACAGAAACACTGACTGTGTAAAAAAGGAAACTGAGTTGTACTGTCCCTTACTGCTGTTTCTCAGAGCATTCCTAAATATATATCTATATATATATATACACATAGATATAGTTTTTTTATATATATATATATATATATATATATATATATATATATATATAGAGAGAGAGAGAGAGAGAGCACAAAAAGAACTGAAAATGTGCCTGTAGCTCAAGTTTAAAGCATACACAGTAAAAATCCCAAAACACTTGCCAAATGCCATACAAAATGCAGACCGCTGTCGAAGATGACTCGTTTACTGCTTTATTGAACAAGTTAAGCGCTTTCGAACACTAACAATGCCGTTCTTCAGAACTGCCATCATACTGACAAACTACTCTTAAATACCCTTCCCTCATTATGAAATACCCAGTCAACAGGCTGAAGACCAAAAAACTATATTAAAACACCTAAAAACTATTCAAAAAAACTTTTTTTTAAATTACTTACATTTATAATATGCCTTTCTATACAAAACAACTTTGCAGTTAACTCCACTATCCAAACAAGGTTTATTATAAGCATTGAGCAGAATCTGCCATTTTAATTCTCTGAATTCCAATTCCCCTTCTTTATTACCACTGAAGTGAAGGGGAACATGATCAACTACAGGGAACAAAAGTTTTTACAACTGAAGCACTCTAAGGTATGTTTAAATAAGGCATTATTATGGCTTAGCATGTGATTTCTTCTATATGGGGAAAACCAACAGACCCATTAGAAGAAGAATTTATGAGCATTATTATGGAATCAAAAAGAGAGTCCATAATAATGCCTTATTTAAACATACATTAGAGTGCTCCAATTGTAAAAATTTTGCTCAATGCTTATAAAAAACCTGGTTTGAATAGTGGAGTTAACTACAAAGTTGCTTTGCATAGAAAGGCATATTATAATAAGTGTAAGTAATTAAAAAAGTTTTTTGAATAGTTTTTAGGTGTTTTAATATAGTTTTTTGGTCTTCAGCTTGTTGATTGGGTATTTCATATTGAGGGAAGGGTATTTAAGAGTAGTTTGTCAGTATGATGGCAGTTCTGAAGAACAACATAATTATTGTTAGTGTTCGAATGTGCTTAACTTGTTCAATAAAGGAGTAAACGAGTCATCTTCGACAGTGGTCTGCATTTTGTATGGCATTTGGCAAGTGTTTTTGGATTTTGAATATATATATATATATATATATATATATATATATATATATATATATATATATGTATATATATGGGTTATGGGGACTTGGACACCTTCAAAAATAAATGAGAACAGTGATTAATTGTTTTCTTATAGCTTTGCCATTTTATTTATTCATGCATTCACTCATTTATTTATCTATTTATTACTTGTGATTACTTATCTTGGGACTACAACAGGGGGCTGCAAAGATCCACTCTGGGTTCTCATATGTAGCTGGTGGTAGTTTTAGAACAATGCATAATTACTGCAACCAACTATATATGTACAAAGTGGTGTCCACAATACCACCACTAAGAGACATGACTAAAATTAGTATAATGGCAAGTACTATAAGATACCATAGCATCACTGTGATGCCATCTATCACAGGTAGGAGTGACAGTCACACAGCATACTTACCCTCTGGCCCCTTTCTTTACATATTTATATTCCCATATCTATCTACATCTCTCTCTCTCTCTCTCTCTCTCTTTATATATATATATACAGAGAGAGAGAGAGAAAGAGAGTCATACAGACAATTTCTACTGCATTGACAGGTAAAGTGATACAGCTACTCACTACTAAGCATTTTCATTTGTCAATCAATTCACAGCATTTTAGGGGCAACAAGAATACAATGCACCAGTACCTTGCAAGGAAGGCACATTTTGGTTATGTATATTACAGTGAGAATGTAATATATTGATCTGGCAGCACAGATGGATTCCAGCATTCATGTTCTATGAAGGTCCAATGTGATCTTACTGTTAAGAGGCAGAGGTATATCTCACAACAAATTATTGAATGGTAGGACAAGAACTACAAAGTGTAGCACCTTCTGGGCTGTCTATTACCAGAACTCAGCTCTTCTGGATGCCATTTTCTTGCAATATGGCATAATGGGCATGCTTGCTAATGCATATGTGCATTGGCAAAATAATGTAGTGAGCAACCTATTAGTCATTCACACAAATACCCCCCTATTACATCATGGTCAGCTTCTGCAATCTATGTAACATACTCGTGATACACATCCTATACACAGCTCATATTCCACCACTGTTTTCCCAAAGGTGCTGTGATTCATAAAGACTGTGACATCCAAACTCTTATGGCATATCCATGCACACTGAATTGTATTTAAATCTTATTTGCTTGGAAGTTTTCATCTGTGTGGATTGCATGGTGCCTAGAGTTAGGCAATAAAATATGCACTTCTTGCTATTTCTTCTTCAAATCTGTGGCTTCTATTTTGTCAGCTGTATAGGTCAAATGCTGGTGCAATTATACTGGCTATGCAGATGAACAATGTGTTCTTCAGTAGCATGTGTTTTCTATGTTTTCTTGTAGTCACTGCTAAGGGCAAAAAATAAACTTTACTACCCAGGAGATGCATGCCCTCATGGAGGCCATCCATAGGAATAGGTTGTTCCTGATGGGATGTGGTGAGACCAATGAGAACAGGCAGAGGCACTAGATGGAGGTAACGGCAGGTGGCAATACATTATTTGGCCATGGAAGAATGTGGAAGGAATGCCATCAGAGGGAAACAGTCTTCAAGGAGCATATTAAAATGATGACTACTGTGCTGCAGGCTACCCTGGGACATGAACTCACCCCCACTCAGATTATGCTGCTAACTGATGAATAAAATCATCTGCTGCCATGTACATGAAAGCATACCTCTTAAATGCTATGATTCCAGCATAGCACTATGATTTTGGCCACCAGATTTAGCCCTGTTCCTGTTAGATTTATGATGTTCCTCATAAATTCAGATCTGTTTATGGATGCATACATTATTAAATACATAAACAAAGCCTGTCCAGAGATTCACAGCCACCATCTTCACAGGGTCTTATATATAAACAAAGACATGCAACTGGAGCATTTCTACCTGGACCTCCACTGAAAATTGGCTCAGTCCAAGTCGGACTTTCCTAGTTAACAAAAATGTAAAAAATAAATAAATAAAATAAAATAAAAAAAAATAAATAAATAAAAAATAAAGATCTTCTATTGTAAAAAATAAGAAAGTTCTCCTCTTTCTGACTGCCTGCAATTACTTTTTTAAAGCCCAATGCTATCATTTTTAATGCTTGGAAAGGTGAGAGGTACGCATCACAGATTCCCTTGCAGAATGGAGTTTGGAGCCCCTTATGAAGGGAGGTGGATTGCACAACTGTGACACTGGTCCTTACAATGCTGCCAGTACTAAAAGTAGGCATTCTCCTGTCATATGTTAATGCTGCGCAAGAAGTGCTGTTCAATTGTTCCTTCACAGAAGATACCAGTGAGGGATCATCATGGGATACAGCCATCCAGGTTCTGGCAATGGCACAGCATTCTGCTTAGGGAGCTATGTATAGTCTTATGAATACAGCATGTTTCAGTGTTTGGAATCAAGGTATATTGACATTGACACATATTCCACATTACAGGTCCTGCCAGAAGTACTTCTGCATCTGCTCATTGTTCCAGTGATGTGTAGGGGCTGGCCAACAAATGGTGGAGTATATGCTCACATCACACAGAGGTGCTGATTATGCCACATTGTTGCAGGTATGAGGACAGGCATGTCCATCTGACATGAGTAGTGCCATCATTTTTGTAGTGATGATGTCTTCTGTGGTGGGCTCATAGAACAAACTGTGACAGTACCAAAGGAGACTCCCCAGTAGGTAATTTAATGGCACCCTCCACAAATGATGTAGCCCTACCCACAGTGAACTCCATACATGTAGTTCTGGGTATGACTGCCTCTCCTGTACAGTGTCTCACACAGCAGCTGTGTTTCTTTATCTGATTGTGTTTACACATGGGTAGATGATCTATCTGTCACAGATTGACCTTCATATAGTCTTCATATGGTAGCGCAATGGCTTTGCCTGCCTCATTGTGCACAAAGGCAAGCCCTATAGATGCTTTAGCTTCCATATACCTTTACCAGCATGCACATTACTGTAGCACACTCTGTTGTCACAGTCTTAAACTGCATCTGGTTTGAATGCCTTGCACAGGACTTTACTACCAGCATTTAGTCTTAAAAGAGGCAGACTGACTTCCTTACACTATAAACTGTAGTATACAATATGTATATGTGTGTGTGTGTGTGTGTGTGTGTGTGTGTGTGCGTTTTCTTTATGTAGCGGGGGGGGGGGTCATGGACTCCATGTAGCAGGTGTGTATATGAGAGGTCAAATTTCCAAATATTTCTATACTCTGTGGTGAGGTGAGCATTCCATGTATACTGAGGCAGACAGCATGCCAAATGCATTGAACAGGGGAGTTATATTGCATGTATGATTTTAGGATATTCAGTATCCAAACAAAAAACAATGTAACATAATTTTTGTAGCATAGTTAGATAGATGGGAGCATGTTGTCTCATTGAACATAATTTCAGCAAACATTAAAAGAGCAAGTGCTGTTTGCTTTAATTACATTCAATGACAGTGCAGTTTGCTTCTTTCTCCACTGTTGTGCAACTTCAGAGTTGGCATATAGAAGGGGGGTGTAAGGGTATTGCCGCACATGGAGCTGCAGGGGGACTTACCCCATCTGAAAATAAAAACATTATGTTATTTGTCGAAGGTGGCTTTGACAATTGTTTTTTTTTTTTCATCAATATTCAAATTCCAGACAGATAATGTTAGCTTAGTGATTGGTTTACCTCAGAGTATGAGGTATATTCCTATATAATACAACCTCAGAGTTAGCATATATTCCCATATTTGCACATTCAATCTCACATCTCTATGATAATAATAATAGTTACCAGAATGTCAATAGGAAGTAAAAACTAACTATAAGCTTAGATTATAACCTTACGTCTAAAATCAAGGAATACATTACCTGCCCAAATTCCACTAAGGGCAACTATCCCAAACCCCATCCCATTCTTATTTACAGCACTTTAAGCATATATTTGGTACTCCTCCAAAGCAGTCTGCTATAATAATAATAATAATAATAATAATAATAATAATAATAATAATAATAATAATGATGATGATGAAGAAACTGCAATCAAACTGGAAACCTCTCTCCCCGAATGTGTCATAAATGCATCCTCATTGCTAACCATGCCATTAACTTCCCATTACCACAAGCAGAGTTTCACCACATTTCCAACATGCCATCATAATAATTATTTCCAGAACTCCATTCTACTTCTTCCAACAGGACTACAGACAATTTTCTAATTGCTGCACTGTAACCAAGATGGAAACTTAGTGCATGACCAGCTTGTCAAATAAGTCAAACTACAAGATGAAATTTTCAATGGGTGTAACAATTTCTATTCAGTTCATTTTTGAGCAAAGTTTGGTTACTGATACCCCCTCATTGTTTTATAAAGAAAACACACTCTTCAATTTTATACGCATCATAAGTTGGGAGTAATTCAAGTTACACTAGTGTGATTCAGAAAAGCTACATTTGTTAAAGGATACTCAATCTACAATCTGACTCTGAGTTATTTTGATTCATGTATCCTAGAACTGTCTGTCTTTGGTCTGATTGTTTTCTCTCCTTATATTAATAACTTTATATTACCTCTAATGTAATGAAAGCAGATAGTCTGAGTGCAATCACTTAAACAGAATACAGAGGCTTTCTTATTGTGAAAAGAAAGGCACAAGCTAATACACTACATTATCCACAAAAATCCAATAGTTTTATTTTTAGAACATAGCTGTGAGTGAAAACTTCCAGGACCTTGCAATTTTGTGAACCATTCAACCAGTCTGTCAAATCACGCCTCTTAAGTACCTTTGCATATGTCTTGACTCAATCATTTACTTTTGGCAGCATCTTTCAATAAAAGTTGATAAGTTTCAGTTGCAGCAAGTGCCTACTGCAGGATCTCTATCATTCTCACTATGACTATAGAAGAAAATGTATAATTAGCCTATTACTCCAAAAACTTGAATATGCCATGATAGTGTTTTGCCCAAATCCCAGTCAAAGTGCCAGAAGTCTCACAAAAATGCAGATTCATATCTATGTCTAGCAGATCTGAGCACTGTTGTTTTCCCATGACAAAGGTCATATGGCTGTTTGTTACTGTATAGGCTACACTTCACTTACCTAGCCTACCCTTTCAAGTTACATATGTAGACTACTGTTTTTCCTTGCAATATATGCTATCACTCAGAAGTTGTTTCTACAACTATAGGATAACACAACATTTATCTATTTTCCCTAGACAGACTTCACATCCACTAGTGGTAACAGTTTTTCAGAAGAGGCCCAGGCATCTGAAATCTATTGTCATTAGATATCAGGAATGAGAACATTAGCACAATAATCATAGTCACATGATCAAATGTGAAAGGGTATTCCTAATGCCTATGAATGAGGGTAGCAAAGGCAAGAGTCGTAGAGGCCATTTATGCTAATGTAAAAGGCCTTAAAAATTAGATGCAAATGAAAAATGTTGTAATGTGTAGTAAGCTAATGAGGTGGTTTTGCCATTCATAGTCCAATGTCCACATGGTACATACATCTGTTAGTAAAAGTGATGCTTCCTCCTTGATTTTGGAGTTGCAATCCACGAACTTGTCCCAGCATTCTCTTCAGTAGTTTGTCCAAGTATGCACAAGCACTTCTTTGACACATTAATGAATTATTTCCTCCAGCAACTCATTCATTCATTTAACTTCAGTGTGCACAAACACTAAAATGACACAAAATAAATTATTTTGTCCAGCAATCACTTCAACATTCTGATCATGTATGCACAAGCACTTCTCTGAAACATACAGGAATTATTTTTCTCAGTGACAACTTCAAAAATAGGTCCAGGTATGCACAGGCACCAAAATGAAACTTTTCCCCAAGCAATCCTTTAAGGAGTATGTCCAGGTATGCACAAGCACCAAAATGAAACAATTCTCCAAGTGATCCTTCAGTAAAATGTCCAAATCAAACACCAAAATGAAACATTTCCCAAGCTACACCTTAAGGTGTATGTCCAGGTATACACAAGCACCAAAACAAAACGTTCATTCAAACGACCCCTTAAGGAGTATGCTCAGGTATGCACAAGCTCCAAAATCAAACATGCACCAAAGCAAACCCTTCTGTAAAATGTCCAGGTATGCACAAGCACCAAAATGAAACAATTCTCCAAGTGATCCCTTCAGTAAAATGTCCAAGTCAAACACCAAAATGAAACATTTCCCAAGCTACACCTTAAGGTGTATGTACAGGTATACACAAGCACCAAAATGAAACAATTCTCCAAGTGATCCTTCAGTAAAATGTCCAAATCAAACACCAAAATGAAACATTTCCCAAGCTACACCTTAAGGTGTATGTCCAGGTATACACAAGCACCAAAACAAAACTTTCATTCAAATGACCCCTTAAGGAGTATGCCCAGGTATGCACAAGCTCCAAAATCAAACATGCACCAAAGCAAACCCTTCTGTAAAAGTCCAGGTATGCACAAGCACCAAAAAGAAACATTTCCCTGTCACCCCTTTAGTAATATGTCCTAGTATGCACACGCACCAAAATGAAATATTAAGCCAAGTGACTTCTTCAGTAAAATGTCCAGGTATGCATGAGCACCAAAATGAAGCATTTACCCAATCAACTCCTTGAGTAAAATATCCAGGTATGCACAAGCACCAATCAATCTCCCCAAATATCTCCTTATTCTCCTGGGAAACTGATGCTTACTAGCAAAAGTTCAGGGCTATTTACATGCTTAGTATGCAAATCAGCTCATTAAAGATTCATGTCTATGAATCATACTCAAACACATATGTTTAAGGACCCTTATCAGAGTATTAGCAGTTCCCTATCAGTTATATGTTAAGCATGCTACTCTTTTGGAAAGGTGTGTGTGTTTATAGCAACTCCTTCGCATTTTCATATTCATGTAGAAAGTCTGTGATGTATATATTCACCTAGTACTGCTCTTTGTGAATCACTGCTATAAAAGTGTAAAGCCCTGGACTATGAATACCACCCTTAATCTACATTTAGACCAAATTTATTAACCAACCTTAAACAATAAGTAGTAGACTAACTATTATCCTACCTAAAGACTCACATCAAGTGCTTCAAATCTAGATATTTTTCAGAGTAACAAAAAGTATTAACAGACATACAATGAATCAATCAACAAACCTATGAAGTAATTAAAGCTTACAAATCATAGATTCATAGGAGATTACTAAGCTAATGGCTCAAGAGCTCTTACAAACCAATCCAGTTTTACCAAAGTTTAACCAATTTTCTAACCCTAGAGGAAAAATAGCAAGGCTCAGCATGCCTCTGTCCATAAGGGACATGGGTGCCATCCCAGGAGTGAATTTGTGATACCTATCCATTGGTCCAGATTGTGCATGAAGATGGTCAGGGAAGAGCACTGCTTCATATGAATAAGAAGCCTATCAGAGATCAGGTTTAGATCCTTGGAGCGGGTAACCCTCATGTAGTTAGTTTGAGGAATATGCAATAATTTCATCAGGGCTTGGTCAGAGACTGCCTTGTAGGTCAGGAATAGATCAGGCCTCAGTAGTCACTAGGAAACTGAATACAATGATAGACCTTTTAACTGGTCTGCATATAACATGTTGGCTATACCCTATATTCTTTGGTTAGAAACCCCTGAGAACACTCCAACTGTTGCAAGTGTCTGGCAAGGTATATGCCAAAGCATGCATTGTACTCGATTATTGGTCTAATGAGGGGCAAGTACAGTGCTACTATAACATCCTTAGATGTGGTTGCCATGCCCTCACTTATAAGCTGTATGACTTAGAAGGATTTTCTCACCACCATGGACAAATGTTGATCAAATTTCAGCTTACTATTTATCCAAGTACCCAGATATCTGGGTCCACTCTTAGGGGGTTGATATCAATGTTGTAATTTGCAGTGGTATTTGATTTCCCAAAAGATATTATTATGCACTTCTTTGCCTTTAATTTGAGGCCATGGCTCTGACACCAATCATTAATTTGCGTCAGTCTTTTCTGTAGGATATCAGCATCATCTGGGGAATTGATGATTGCCCCTAAGTTGCAAACAACCTGGCAAGCCAAACTATATCTACATTTGCTATGGCATCTGAAAAGTATATCCCAAACAGAAGGTGGCAAAGAACTCAGTCCTGTGGTACTCCTCTGGTGACCGGGCTATTGCTGAATGTGGATTCCCCCACTCTAATAACGTGTCCTGCCCATAAGCCATTTGGCTACCGTAAGTAAACAGATTAAATACATTTAAGATGTTATAATAAGAATGTTCACTCTAGTTTTAGATGTAGTTGTTATTTTATACATTCATAGGTTCATAGGTTCCTAGGTTGGTACTAGGCTATCAGCCCTAGGGCCTATACAAGCATAGCCATAACAATTCCCTGGATATTTCTTCCCGCAATATTTACTTCCCTGGACCCCTGTCTAGCAGGGCAACTGGCGTGATCCCCAAGGTGAATTTCCTATCTCCCATCAGATTGTCAAGGTTCCTTTTGAAGAGTGCTAAGGAGGCACTCTGCTTGACAAGTATGGGCAGTCCATTCCAGAGTATGGGGAGTCTCTGGGTCAGGAACCTATCCCTCCAGCATGTTTTGTTCATTGTGATGACAAGGTTTAGATCCCTGGAGCATGTGGCTCTGAGGGATTGGGATTTCTTTAAGTGGAGCATGTCCAACAGCTCAGGGTTTGACATGGCCTTGTATGTTAAGCAGAGATTGCCTCTGAGTAGATGATATGCCACAGAGTATATCTGGAGCTTTTTTAGATGGTCAGTATAGGGCATCTGCTTTAGGCCTGTGATTCTTTTAGTGAGGCATTTCTGTGGCCTTTCCAGCTGTTGCAGATGTCTTGTGAGGTACATACCAAATGGGCCATTTTACTCTATAATGGGTCTAATGAGGGATGAGTACAGTGGGACAATGACCTCCTTTTTTCTGAATGAAAAGCCCTTAGTGATGAGGTGTGCCACATAGAAGGATTTCCTGACTGTTGTGGCGATGTGGTTATCGAAGGTGAGACCACTGTCCACCTGTGTCCCTAGGTCTCTCATCACACTTTTGGTGTTTAGTGTACTGCCACCTATGTGGTAATTCATGGGTGCATGGTTTCTCCCAAAGGGGATAACTATACATTTCTTGGCATTAAGCTTGAGCTCATGGCTCTGGCACCAAGCATATGTTTCTGTAAGGCCCTTTTGTAGAATATCCACATCATTTGGGGATTCAGTAATGACTCCCAGTTTGCAGTCATCTGCGAACTTTGTTAGCCAGAGTCCCTTAGTGTTGGCCTGTACTTCAGAGAAGTAGATGGCAAACAAGAGCGGTCCCAGGACTGAACCCTGAAGTACTCCACTTGTCACTTGTCTGGAGCTGGATTTGGAGTCGGCTACTTTTACAGTCTGGGTTCTGTCAGTAAGCCAGTTGGCAACCCATCGAATGAGTGAGTTTTGCAGTATTAGATTTCAAAATATTTCTTTGTAAATTAACAAAGAAGCAGCTTTCTTACCCAGCTATCACAGGATCATAGGGGGTTACTAGGCTGTTGGCCCTGAGGCCCTTGTAAGCTTAGTGTAGAGTTTTGCCCATGTTTAGACAAATCAACACCCAATGCCCCTGTCCAGCAGGGACATGGGTTGAATTCCAGGAATATAGTTTCTTTTTCCCATCCAGTTATCCAGGTTGCACTTAAAAAGGGGTAAAGAGGTACTCTGCTTGATGTGGAGATGCAGTCTATTCCATAGATGAGAGAGTCTGTGGGACACAAAACTGTCTTGCTAACAAGTCCTGTTGATGTCAGAGACCAGAGTGAGGCTACATGTGCAGATTGCTTGAGTGGAGCTTGACTTGCAGATATGCAGCAGTCCCATCAAGCTGGGGTCCATGATCACCTTGTATGCCAGACAGAGGTCACCTCTGAGGGCTCTGTATGAAACTGAGTAGAGGGATAGGGTTTTAGCCTATCTGTGTATGGTAGATGTGTGAGGCCCTGGATTCTCCTGGTGAGGAACCTATGTGGTCTCTTCAGCTACTGCATGTGAATTGTGAGGTACATGCCAAAAGGTGCATTGTACTCAATAATGGGCCTTATAAGAGAAGAATACAGGGATGGTATGATCTCCTTGTTCTTGGATGAGACACCCTTACTTATGAGGTGGGCCATGTAGAATGTTTTCCATGCCACAGAAGAAACATGGTGGTCAAAAGTCAAGTTGCTATAAACCTGGGTGCCCAAATCCCTCATGACTGATTGAGTGCTTAGGACATTGTTATTAATGTGATAATTTGTGGGGACATCACTCTCCCCAAATAGGATGATGAGGTATTCAGCTTGAGGCCATGTTTCTGGTACCAGTCATTTATCTGAGTGAGACCCTGTTGGAGGATGTCCACATCAGTAGGGAATTGATGACAGCACCCAGTTTGCAGTCATCTGCAAACCTGGTCAGCCATAGCCCACTGGTTTTGGCCT
>NC_056730.1:792121394-792266394 GCF_019279795.1 Protopterus annectens
TAAATCATAATCAAAATATTTTAATTTGTGTTTATACATATAGAAATACATATTAAATGTGTCATATCTGGTTTATGTACTTTATCAAACATTTTCTTAATTTATGACACATATTTTATCTACTACTCCAAACTAGGAGGGTGTTTCCACTCTGCATTGACCATCTAATGAATTGGGATTGGTCATATCAAGTGGTCCATTTTTAATGGCTTGGTGATAGTGCTCATTATTGGCTCATGTTAATGCTTGCAATATGTCTGCATACCTACAGGTGTTGAAAGCAGTGATATGTTACCATGTTTCTGATTTTACAGTGCAGTCAAATTGTTCCATAACACAAGCTTTATTTCATTAGCAGTTGCAAAAGCCAATTATTTGGTTATTTATTTATTCATTTATTATTTATTTATTTTTGGATTGTGACTTGCTTGAGAATCTTTCTGAACTCTTCTGCAGCATTTATAACAGACTTGCACTTTAAAAACTTTAGTTATGTAATTATACAGGGCATAGTTCATAGATTCAAAGATTAATAAATGATTACTAGGCTAATCACATAAAGGGCATTTTTAAGCCTTGCCTTCTTTCCCAGATGTATTTGACAAATTATGATATCACTCATTTTACAGAAGATATAACTTGGGTATGAGTGGATGAGCATTTACAAGCTTATTTTTTCTAATCAGTATATAAGTAGCCAACCATGGGTAAATTTACAATTATACAATGACTCCCCATTAATATTCAAAAATGTGCACGCTGATTGATCAGCATGCACATTGTAAATCAGAGTTATAGTAATGGAAAAAGGTCCGGTCGTCCAGATTTTTTCCATTACTATAACTCTTTTTTTACAGCAACGGAGAAAGCAAGATCTCCGTTGCTTCACACTGTCTCGCTATGTTAAATGTCCATGCCCTTCTAGATACCCATAACTTTGACATCCTCTGTCTAACAGAAACATGGCTAAAGCCTCACATCAAAGACAATGAAATCATTCCCCAAGGGTACAATATCCTAAGATTAGACCGTATAAAAAGTAAGGGTGGTGGAGTAGCAGTCTTATTTAAAGAGGGACTACAAATCTCCACCTCACCAATTAACCAACCTCAGGACTGTAAGGCTGAAGTACTTCTCACCAAATTTCAAATAAGCCAAACTAAATCTATATATATCATCTGCATATACCTTCTACCTGGTAATAATATCAGTACTATAGAGAATATTCTAAGCTGGGTGGCCTCTACATATCCTCAAGAAACTATAATATTGGGTGATTTTAATACTGATTGGAAAACTGTTAAAGCTGATAACCCCTCCTCCCACATTAACCTTCATGGGTTTAGTCAAACTATCACCTCTACTACAAGAATCAATAAACCAAACAATAAAGAGAGCACCCTAGACTGGATTCTTATAAATAAGCAAAAACAAACTTATGATGTAGGAACTCTACCTGATGATGTTAGTGATCATACTTTAACCTACATCCTTAGACATAAAAATGATATCTCTAACCCCCCTTTAAATAGAATCATACGTACCAACAAACACTTCAACACTACATTATTCCAAAATGAACTAAACGCGTGTGACTGGAAACCTCTAAAATCTCTACCACTTGAAGAAGCTGTCAACTATCTAAACTCTAAATTCCTTTCTATTCTTGACAAGCATGCACCCAAAAGAACCATCAGAATGAAAGCCAAACCAGCACCCTGGCTTACCAAAGAAACTAAACAAAAAATCTTACTTAGAAATAAAGCCTGGGCAAAGTTGAGAGCTACCAAAACCATAGCTAATCAACAACTAATTAAACAACTGAGAAATAGTACAAAAAAGCAACACTTTTAGACAAAAGAAACTACTACTGTAAACTTCAGGACAACCACCAAAATAACCCCCAAAAGTTTTGGTCTACTGTAAATAAACTCCTTGACCCTGGGCACTCCCATACACCTACCCCACTTCAGGCAGACCCAAACACCCCCCATCAAACTGCCAGTGCCTTTAATTGCTTCTTCACAGATATTATACAAACATTAGCTAGCCAACTTACCCCAGATACCTCAAACCTTGCCACTTCCTTACCCAGTACTCTACCAGCTTTCTCTATGCAACCAATCTCTACCACTCTCATCTACAAATACATCCAAAAACTCAAGCCATGTACCCCTTCTGCTGACCATTTACCTTCTGAATATCTCCAAAAAGCAGCCAAAGTAATATCCTATCCTATATCCATCCTCATAAACAGAACCAGAACCATTATGGAAGGTTACATTCCAAACATCTGGAAAATCTCCCATATAATTCCCCTTCACAAAGGTGGAAACTCAAATGACTACTCCAACTACCGGCCAATAGCACTCCTATCCCCATTAGCAAAAATCATGGAAAAATGCATTTATCATCAACTTCTAAAACATCTAACACAAAATAACATAATAGCTAAATGCCAGCATGGCTTTAGGCCATCTCATACTACCACAACTGCCCTGTTATCCTTTACAGATGTCATAAATACAAATCGAAATAACAACATCTTCTCATCAGCACTCTTTATTGACCTTTCCAAAGCATTTGACATGGTTAACCATACCCTTCTTATCAAAATTCTGGAATCGTTCTCCCTTGACTCTTTAGCCATTCAATGGTTCAGGTCCTACCTATCCAATAGACAGCAATCAGTCCTTTGGGCACATAATCTATCATCCCTTCAACCAGTCACCCTGGGTGTCCCTCAGGGCTCCATTCTAGGCCCACTTCTTTTTTCTCTTTTTATTAACGACCTGCATGTAACAATCCCACATGCCACCTGCATTCAATATGCAGATGATTCAACATTAATATGCTCAGATAGCTCACCATCTGCTCTACACTCCCTCACTCAGAATGTATTCAACACAGTTGAAACATTGTTCACTAAACACTGTCTCCTTCTCAATGCTAAAAAAACCAAGCTCCTTGTCTTTACACCCACCAGTAAGTCCACCCCAATAGATTTCCCTATCATTTCCAACAATCAGACTATCATTCACCCCGACTCTACAACCAAACTATTAGGAATTACTATTGATAACAATCTTACATTTGATAGTCACATAAATAATACTATTAAAACTGTCAACAGGAAAATAGACTCCTTATATTGAATCAAAACTTTCTTAACTTCAACAGCCAAAACCAAAATTGCACACTCACATTTAATTTCTACTCTTCTATACGCTTCTCCCAATAGCCTTGTCAAATTGGAACATGCTTATAACAGCATAGCCAGATTTGCCACTGATAATCCCTTTCAAACTCACCACTGTCAAAATCTAAAGCAGCTAGGCTGGCTTGAACTTCAAAACCTTCTGAAACTCTCCCAACTTATCATGGCCCACAAGATATTTTACCAAACTAACAGTACTCCTATACTTTCTAATCTCATAATTCCCTATAAAAACCTAAATTCACTACACTCTTCTAACAAGCTTCTAGCTACCATAACCAAAATTAACAACAAGGCTGGCAATTCCCTCTTTTCTAACACAGTGGGAAAAGACTGGAACCTACTTCCCGTTGAACTAACATCACTCTCTTCCCTACCTCTCTTTAAACAAAAACTCAAAATACACCTTAAAACTCACTGGTTATGTCCATTCTGTAAACCTGACTAACCTTTGCTTACATTAACTTATTTCTTCACCTTACTAATTCTCTCATATTTTTCCTAAAAATCTCAAGGAAAACTGAACTGGTAATAACAATTTAATATATTGGCAGACCCTTTCCTGCTAATTGTCTGTAAAATCTACTCCATAACTTATACTAAAGTTATGTCATTTTTATTACAGTAATTTAATTCATCACATGACCATTATGATTTTCTATTCTAGTGTAAATACCAACTTTTCCTCTATTTTTATTATTGTTTCATATATATTTTTATTGAACTACCTTCATTTACTATGTTAGAACACTGATTTCTATGTTTATCTCATAGTTCTAGTGATTATCTAATTTTGCTAGTGGAGCTTTTCTCCCCGGACCTCTACTGAAAATGGAAATGTATCCAGCTAGACTAGCCCGGTCAACAAATGTAAAATAAATAAATAAAATAAATAAACATAGCGAGGCAGCTTTAAAAAAAGCAATGGAGATTCTCCGTTGCGTTTTTTAAAGCTGTCTCGCTATGTTAAACTCCTTTAATATAGCGAGGCAGTTTGTAAAAAGCAACAGAGATCTTGCTTTCTCTGTTGTTTTTTTTCAAAACTGTCTCGCTATGTTAAATGGGTTTAACATAGCGAGACAGCATTAAAAAAAAGCAACGGAGTCTCCATTGCTTTTTTAAAGCTGTCTCGCTATGTTAAACCCATTTAACATAGCGAAACAGTTTGTAAAAAGCAACGGAGATCTTGCTTTCTCCGTTGATTCTGCCCACAGCTCTGATGTACTGTGTAGGCATATGCATGCGCAGTACATCAGAACTGCCGCAGAATACCAGACAGCTGTGGAAGGGCAGCAAGGAGGCATTATACAATGCTATTATTTAAGAAAAATAATTTTTTTTCCTTAAATAATGTCATTGCATAATAGCAATAACCCACTTCTGGGTGTGGGTAATGCTGGATTTACCCACGGTTGGCTTTGTTTGGCCACTAGGGCTTCGCCCTCGTGACCAAACCATGCCAACCTTGGGTAAATCCAGTATTAAACAAAAAAGAGGACCAGCATGTAAGGCACCTTATATTGAAATAAAATACTTTAATAAAAGTATTAGGTTCTTGGAACACAGACCGGTTTCAGCAAATACAAAGATCAGAGCCTTCTTCAGTGTGTGAGATTCATAAAAAAAGAACCTTTATATGAATAATTCATTAAGTCATTTGGTTAATTACATATGTTCATTGAGACCTGGCTTAAAGAGCCCACCAAGTTTAATGAGCCATTTTTTCTCCATGGAGTTCAGTAAATCATGACAACCTAATTTATTATGTCTAGATCTCACGATTTTATCTATAATGGTGAAACTGAAACTTACATTTTGATGAATAAGAAATGTTTATATAAGGCATTAGTTTCTCTCTTGTGCCTGATGTCACTAAGGTGCTCAGATATTAAAAGTTTCAAGGGTCTTGATGTTTGGCCAACATAAAATGCAGGACAGGTGCACTTAGCCAAATAAATTATCCAATCTGAGGAACAATTAGCAATAAATTTGATGTTAAATACTTCAGGGGTATTCTGGCTAGTGAAACATGTAGTTTTAAGTAGTTTAGTGCAATAAATGCAGTGTCCACAAGGAAAACATTCAAATTTTTTGCTAATTGTTCCTCAGATTGTGTAATTTATTTGGCTAAGTGCAACTGTCCTGCATTTTATGTTAGCCAAACATCAATACCCTTGAAACTTTGAATATCTGAGCACCTTAGTGACATCAGGCACAAGAGAGAAACTAATGCCTTATATAAACATTTTCTTATTCATCAAAATGCAAGTTTCAGTTTCACCATTATAGATAAAATATTGAGATCTAAACATAATAAACTAGGTTGGCATGATTTACTGAAATCCATGGCGAAAAAATGGATCTTGGTGGGCTCTTTAAGTCAGGTCTCAATGAACATATATAATTAACCACATGACTTAATGAATTATTTATATAAAAGTTCTTTTTTGTATGAATCTCACACACTGAAGAAGGCTCTGATCTTTGTATTTGCCGAAACCGGCCTGTGTTCCAAGAACCTAATACTTTTATTAAAGTATTTTATTTCAATATAAGGTGCCTTGTATGCTGGTCCTCTTTTTTGTTTTGTACATTGTTTCCTTTGGGACCCTGTAGCTGCCGTACTCGCAGAGGTTGTATCATTTGTGGTAAATCCAGTATTACCCACACCCAGGCATGGGTTATTGCTATATTATCCAGCCACTTACCCAAGCTGTGCTTGAATACATTTAGAGATGAACTCTATGGGAAGCCTCTTCCAGAGAAGCGGTAGTCTCTGGGGCACATATCTCTCCCTCCAACATCTTGTTTATGTTACAGGAAAGGTTCAGGTTACTAGATTGCATGCTTCTGATGTTGTTTGTTTTACAGATGTGCAACAGATCCATAAGGCCTGGATCAGAGGCTGATTTGAAGGCCAGGCATAGATTGTCCCATCAGCAGTCTGTAGGAGATTGAATGTAAGGATAAGGTTTTGAGGTAGTGTACACAGGACAAGTTTTCTACACCATGCATCCTTTGTATGAAGAAACCCTGAAGATGCTTCATTTGTTACCTATACCTAGTCAGGTATATATCAGGGGGAGCATTATACTCAATGACTGGTTTGCTAACTGTTAAAACTACCTTAAAACCATCATTGTGTTTGAAAGACCCGAAGTACCAATGAGATCAGCCTGCCATTGCACATCTGTGTTTACAACCACACTTTCTTAGAAAATATTTCCTTGTCTATGCATATTGTAAGTAGCTTATGAAGATAACCACTTTGATAGCTGGTTGCAAGTAATCTTACTGCTACATCTTTTGGCAGCATCATATAGCTTCTACATGCCTCCTAAACTGATCAGCATCTTTGGATCATAATATATATTTTTCAGAATATACCTCATCTGAATTTAACCATTATACTTAAATAAAATACATGTCTCTTTCCAGTGGCATAGTTTTGTTATGACTCATACAGCTGTGTTTTACAAAAATATATGACTTGTCAGGATGCTTTCTTGAATATGCCATGTTGTATTACATCTAACAGCAGAAAAAACATAATCAAAAATCAGATGGATAGTCAAGTATACGTGTGATATCTTTTTGGTTATCAGCAATGTTAGTGAATGCAACCAGTACCCAAGACATTATACTTTTGTTTAGCTCTTCAAATATTAAAGACAAAACATTTTTATTGTTCCAGCATGTCATTGTTTACTCTAAAGGTCAGACTCACCACTTCCTCCCAGATGTGCATAAATTTTACTTTCCCTCATCACACTTAGAATAAAATATAGATCATGACAATCTGAGGTGTCTACATCTTTTGGAAGGCAACATTCTAGATAGCTATCATAATCTTTTTTTTTTCAAAAAGCCTTACAATGTTTTGCTTTTTATAACTATTTGATACATAACTAGTGAATAACCCATCTTAACAATTTTCAGAGTGTGTCTCTCTACTACTCTTTATCAAAAAATTCCATTTCATGCAGCTGCATAGAATATGAAGTGCTGTTTCCTTTCTGTACAGGGCTTCAGCAAGATTTCCTTTTTTACAGCTGTGCCATGTGACAGCTTCTTGACTGCCTAATTACAGTCTACTCTTTAACTATGCATCAGTATGATTAAGCTACTTCAACATGAATGACAGGTAAAGCTTTTTAGCTAGTTTCACTGTGTGAAAGATATTAATGAGAAATTTTCTCTACTTGTTAAGCACCTTTTTGTTTGTTCTGATTTCCTGCCAATGAGTGTATCATATAACTGATTTGTCTGCAGTTAAAAGCATTCTGTAGAGTCTCCTTGCTTCTTTATCTGTTTAAAAACTTTAATTTTGTGGCTCACTGCTATCCTTCTGCTGTGATAAACATTTCTGTAGTGTTTACTGTCTAAAAGAGTGTAGACTAGTAGCTGTAGATACTTTGTGAGTTTGCAGCTGCCCACCCCTACTGTAAATTTGATCTGGGACACTCCTTCCAGTCTAGTGTCATTAGTTCATTCTACCTAATACAGAGAGAACATTTGAGAAGGCCAACCCACTTAGTTTCCTAACCTTGAATTATCTTCTGCTTCTCCTCTCTCCCATTTCTTTATAAAAAAAAAAAAAAAAAAACTTTGCTAGAATCTCCCTGCATTCTGCTTAACTGTAACAAAAAAAAATCAAGCTTGTTTCCTGCCTGTCCTGTAACTAGTCTAGTCCAGATACAGATTTGCTATATCCAGGACTGTCTGTAAGCGTCTGAGCCACTCAAGCCTGTCTGTGTTGGAGGGAAGCCTGCTAGCTTATCAGTGAGAGTGGTAAGCACTAGGCAACTGATCTACCATATAAGGAGTGGTTTCTGGCCCAGAAATTGTAGTTATTGGTCATTTGAGCAGTTTTTCCATCTCTCTCAACTTCCTGATTTAAAAGCCCGCATTTGAACTTGTCCCCCCCCTTCCTGTAACAACTCTAGTCCAGATACAGATTTGCTGTATCCAGGACTGGTTGTAAGCTGCTGAGCCTCCCAAGCCTTTCTGTGTTGGAGGAAAGCCTTCTAGCTTATCAGTGGGAGTGGTATAACGGTCTAACCAGTGGTGTAACCTATCTACCACATAAGGAGTGGCTCTGGCCCAGAAATTGTAGTTATTGGCCGTTTGGGCAGTTTTTCCATCTCTCTCAACTTTCTGATTTAAAAGCCCGCATTTGCACTTGTTTCCCCCCTATCCTGTAACTAGTCTAGTCCAAATACAGATTTGCTGTATCCAGGACTGTTTGCAAGCTCCTGAGGCCCCCAAACCTTTCTTTGTTGGAGGGAAGCCTGCTAGCTTATCATGGGAGTGGTAAGCACCAGGTAACATATCTACCACATAAGGAGTGGTTTCTGGCCCAGAAATTGTAGTTATTGGCCGTTTGGGCAATTTTTCCATCTCTCTCAACCTTCTGAATTAAAAGCCCTGATTTGCACTTGTTTCTTTCCTGTTACTAGTCTAGTTCAGATACAGATTCTTAGTTTTATCACTTGAATTTGCTTATTCATGCTCAGCAGTTGTTCAGAACTTGTAAGCACTAAATAAGCTACAAATTGCTACAGCACTCAACCTTCCTCATTATCTAGAGGAAAACAGTTTTTGTACTTACTTTCCTCACTTATCTAGAGGAAAATAGTTTTTTATTCAGGCATGTCCAAGGGTCAGCTCCCAGTGTTCTCTCCTGTCTATCTGATGAATCTGGGTATCTTAGGGCAATGTAGCAATTACCTCATGTACACAGACAATTCTCTCTTCCTCCCACCCAACACTACAACCTGTGAGAGATGCACTTATCTAGCCAAATTAGAGGTAAAGCTCTCTCCAAACAAGACTGAACTTGACAGTCAAGAGGAGAAGGTAAACACTTGCAGAACACCACACTCAACACATAGTCTCACTAAACCTACACCACCAAAATCCACACATAGAAACACAAAAACATTTGCGGAGGCTCTCAATAATAATCTGCTCAAGCAACAGAGACTTACAAAGCAGAAATGCAAGCAACCCCCCCCCCCCAACACAACCCAAATGACACATAGCCCACACACTCAGTGTGTCACTCTGCCACAGCCCATAAGGCAAAACAACGTAATCAACACACTAGTCATAGGTGACTCTATAGTCAGGCACACTGATGTCCCACTCACCAGGCTAAACAAGGAGAAAGTTACTGTCAGCTGCCTGTCAAGTGCCAGGATCTGCCACATAACCCACACACTCAGGTTACTCCACAACAAGTACAAATATGACTCTGTCATTGTCCATGTCGATGTGAATGACCTGAGACATACCTCCCTGGACTACATGAAATGAGACATGGAAGAGCTCTCTGATCTTGTAGCCCAAGCAGGTATAACCCTAACACTGAGTAGCATCCTGACATTGCCCAGAATGATACTGCAGTACAAGGACAAAATGATTGACTTCAACAATTGGATAAGCTTCTAGTGTCATTCTAAGGGGATTCAGTATCTGTCTGCCTGGGACAACATGGTCGAATGACCACGATGCTTTGCCAGACATGACCTGCACCTGTCAACCTTGGGATTCTGGATACTGGCTAAGGCTCTTGTCGCCCCTATAGCACCTTTTATAGGCAATGTTCAAATGACAAATTCACCACCATAACAGGAACAGGCAAGCAAAAACTGAGAGCAATGCTACTCAATGCTAGAAGTCTAAATCTCAAAATGCACTCCCTCAAGGCACTCCTTAAAATGGAGAACATTGATATATGTGCAGTGACTGAGACCTGGTTCAAGGCTCAAGAGAGCACCCCTGCATTACCAGGCTATAACTCATACCACACTTTTTGGCCAACTAACCTGGACCAAAACACCAAAGGCAGAGGTGTGCCCATATTTATTAAGGATATACACACCTCCAAGCTAGTTGCTTAGCATAATGCATCTGAGGTTATCCAAGTGCAACTAACTCTGGGCAAAACTGCAATCCAAATTGTAGCTTGCTACAGATCCGCCACCATTCACCAGGATTCCCACTCCTCTTTTCTTGATATACTGGAAAATATTAGGGTTCAACAAAACACCCTAATGATTGGTGATTTCAACTACCCTACCATTAACTGGGAAAACTACTCATGTACCAACTCCTTCGCTCAACGCTTTCTAGAATTCATAAATTCCAATGCCCTGGATCAACTTATCCACACCCCCACCAGAGGCAACAATATCCTAGACCTAGTCATTACCAACATGAGTGACTAGTGTTCCACACCTGAAGTCAGCTCCTTGTTGGTCAGATCCGACCCTAAGCTAATCATCCTAGATATCCACATCCCGCCCCCACCCCCCATTAAGGAAACCATGGTAAAAAAATTCTCCAAAGTGAACTTCATGCTTCTTAAGGCAGAAGTGGCAAACTTTGTGACACCCATGCAGATTGACAATACAGTTACGACTGCTGAATCCTACACAAATGCACTCTATAAGCACTTACATGAGTGCATGGATTGTGCTGTCCCAAACAGAACCAAGATGCTATCCTCCAAAAAAAGGAAGCCAATCTGGTGGTCCCCTGCCATGAACAAACTACAACAGAAAGAAGAAACTGTTGCAAAAGAGAGTAAAATCCCATGAGTGGAGGAACTCCCTGGTCAGCCTCAGTTAGAAGCTGAGATCCCTTATAAGATCCTCCAAAGCTAGCTACGAAAACATAATCGCCACTGATTCCAGGGACAACCACAAAGCATTCTATAGCTAAGTCAAGAATCTCAATGGCAACAACCAGATTTGCTCAGTGTTACAGCACAATGGCACAAAAATTACAGAACCAATTGATATTGCCAACATCCTGGCAGATAGGTTCAGTGCTAATTTTACCCCCCTCTCACCCCCTAAAGGGCCCATATCTATATAGGCAAAATGCAGAGTCCCTGTAATCACAACTACTCAGGTAAAATCTGCATTCTCTAAAGCCAAAAACACAGCATCCATGGGACCAGACAACATCCCAGGCTACATTTTACATGAACTTCAGAACGAACTGGCTCCCCACCTAAGCACCGTGTTCAATCATAGCCACACATCAGGCTTTGTGCCCACTGAATGGTGCACAGCAACAGTTTTCCTACTCCACAAAGGGGGAGCCACCACAGATCCCGGGAGCTATTGCCCTATTAGCCTGACGAGCATGGTCTGTAAGGCCATGGAACATATCATCATGGAACTCATAAACAAAGACGTTGGTAACCTCCAAACTCTGGACCCCACCCAGTTTGGGTTTGTGAAAGGCTGATCATGCCTTCTGAACCTGATCGACTCTTTGAGGCAGTCAACAAAGCCATAGATGAGGGTAAGGTGGTTCACACAGCCTATCTTGACCTCGCCAAGGCTTTCACCACCATCCCCCATTTTGGAATTATAGCTAAACTCACTAAACTAGGTATAAATCCCGACGTCACAAGATAGGATGCCAACTGGCTCACTGACAGAATCCACACTGTAAAAGTTGCAGACTCAAAATCATTGACAAGTGGAGTACCACAGGGTTCAGTCCAGGGATCTCTCCTGTTTGGTATCAACTTCTCTGAAGTACAGGCTAACACAGAAGGCCTTTGGCTAATGAAGTTCGCAGATGACTGCAAACTAGCAGCCATAGTCAAGTCCCAAAATGATGTGGACATCCTACAGAAGGCCCTCACTGAGACAGATGCCTGGTGTCAGAGCCATGGCCTCAAGCTCAATGCCAAAAAGTGCATTGTCATCCCCTTTGGTAAAAACTCTGTACCCATGAACTACCACACAGGCAGCAGTCTAACACCAAATGTGTGATAAGAGACCTTGGGATCCAGGTGGACAGTAGTCTCTCCTTTGATAATCACATCACCACAGTAGTCAGGAAATGCTTCTACACCTCATCGCAAAAAGTTTCTCATCCAGGAAAAAAGAGGTCATTGTTCCCCTCTACTTGGCACTCATTAGACACATTATAGAGTACAATGCCCCTTTTGGAATGTACCTCACAAGACACCTGTAGCAGCTGGAAAGGCCACAGAAGTACCTCACAAAGAGGATTACTGGCCTCAAACAGATGCCCTACACTGACCGCCTCAAATAACTCCAGCTTTAATCTGTCACATATCACCTACTCCGAGGTGATTTCTGCCTAACATATAAAGCTATGTCAAACCCAGAGCTTTTGGACATGCTACACCTAATAAAATCCCAATCCCTCCAAGCTACACACTCTAGGGACCTAAATCATGTTACCACAATAAACAGGACATGCTGAAGGGATAGATTCCTGTCCCAGAAACTTCCCATACTCTGAAACAAACTGCCCATCTATGTCAAGCAAAGTTCCTCATTAGCACTCTTCAAGAAAAATCTTGATGAGTGGATGGGAAATAGGAAATACACCCCAGGGATCACTTCTGTGGCTCTGCTCAACAGGGGCACAGGAAAATAACTTTCTTGGGTGGCGTAAGCCAGGGAACCTTGTTGGCTAGGCTTACTTAGCCCCTTGTGCCAATAGACTAGTATCTACCTATGAACCTATGAACCTAAGAACAAATGATTACATTTCATGTATTGTCTGGACTGTGTCAAAATATAATGTAATATACCCACATATCTAGTCTGTTGTTTCAGCCGGTACTTCTGTGGGCAGTGATCACAAGAGTTCCAATACATTTCATCCCAGTACCCTACATCATGCTCATATATACAGCTGTGCTTTTTTCCTGGAGACAAAAAATGACTTCTGCACCCAATATAGTTTATCTTCAAGAGCTGAGTCATCTTTATTAGTAACTCTATAAATACAGCTTTTGTGAAGTCCATAATTACAATATTTAGTTGGCACTGTGCCTGACACTCCAGATATTGTAAGGATATATGAAAGGTGCATTTCAAAAACAATGTGTATATTCCTTCACAACAGCTCTTCATTGTTATCATCTGTGCTGTGAAACTTTGCTTCAGTATAAGTGTTCTATCCGTTTAACTATGTCTCAATACACCTGTTTAATTCTCTACCTGCAAGGGCAAGCTGACAGCAAAAGAGGTGTTTGTGTAGTGTCATCCATTTAGGGGATATTTTATTCCTTGACACTTTTGCAAGATCAAATCAACATAAGCCGACCACTCACACTCTCCTGGTGATTTGTAAATGTCATGTCCATAATCGTGGCCAAATCAACACTGTTTATATTGCATGTCTGATGAGTCCTGCATCTTAGTACCTGTGCATGCAACCAAGCCAGTGTGCACGATGAGGAGCTTCTCCTTGTGGGTCCAGTACAGACCCATCGGATTGACAGTGCATAAGCACCCTTATCAGTCAACGTGCTTATGCACACACAGGTTTAGAATGTTGATGCCGCATTATTTTAATATATATATATATATATATATATATATATATATATATATATATATATATACACACATATATACATTTATATCAATATATATATATATTTTATATATACATATATACATATGGAAATGTGCAAAAGGAAAGAAAAGCACAACTGATGGTTGCGTGCAGAATAGAAGTTTTACTATAGTAATAGACTCCACAGAGATGGACATAAGAAAATGCAATTGGAGGTACAAAACAAAACAATTGTTGCAAATGCACAGCAGAGAAAGTGGTATAACAATGTGTGAATGTGGTAGAATGTGAAATCTGGAGAGCAGAGGAGAGTTAGGATACAATAAAGTAACATATTGTAACAATCCGCACCAGTCCTAATAATGTGAGTATGAGTGGTGGACCTGTACTATAATGTGAATGTGATTAAAAAGAACTTTGTGGTATCCTGAGTGGAACTGCTCCATCAGTTCAGTCCACCTGCCAGTTTACTCACAGTTTCCTAAAAAGGAGAGCCACTGCAGCAGTTAGAGTAAAAGATGTCCTAAAACATACATATCAGGGAAATGTAGCACGTGTGCAGGCCGATGACAAGAAAAGAAAGGTCAGTCAAAAAGGAACTCAATGCATGATTTTCTCAATAGCAGTGCATTATCAAGGGGAGCAACTGCAGCACATTTGCAGACTACAAAAGAAACATTTAAAAAAAAAAGACAACTCGCAAGGGATATGAAAAACGTAACTACTGTACTGACACAGTATGAATAACTGCATGAATATGCTGAACCACTGAAGTAATTTGATTGATGGCAGTTGCTGTATATTATATTAGATTGACATGCAGTGAGGCTTAACTCATTTGTATGACCAGCTTGCTCATGCCAAAAATGTTTCATCAGCTGCATGGTAGCATGTGGAGTACCATTTCTCTATGTCATATGTAGCCATCAATGTTGCTCCCTATCAACTTTCATAGAACGCATTAACAAAGAAATGATTTTGAATTATAATCCCTTTGTGAGCATGTGTGGGGTGTCTATCAATGTTTGACAATATTTTAGGTTGAAGTTATGGGACAGAAATGCAAAGGAGAAGCAAGCATAGAGTAGAACACAAGGAGAGCCAATGAGGAATGAGCAGGATGGAGATGGTATAGGAACCCATACTTTTCAAGTTCTTATCTAGACAATAGCAGACAAATCCATAAATAGATTTGGCTTGAAAGTGCCAACCTCAAGACATAATTTTATATAATAATAGGGATGTTTCATTTCAGGGATGTGGAACCCATAACAGCAAGAATAAGAAATGCACTTGCATGCAGTTTAATCCACGCCTTTGTGATGTATACCCATTAGAACAGTGTATTAGCATGGCATGTCATGGAAGCACTTATAAAAAAGGTTTCTGGGAAACATATTAAAGGGAATGAAAATGATGTTAACAAGAAAAGAAAACTACACCTAAGTGGATTTGAAATGCCTTGTCACTGATATTCTTTAGAGCAGTGCATTAGCATGACATGCCTCAAACGCACTTCTAAGAATGGTTTGCGGAACACATTTCAGGGGAATGGAACACAATGATAGGAAGAAAAGGGAATACACCTTCACATAGATGAACTGATGTCTCTCTCACTGATATTTCATGACTGAGGGCATTAACCAGCCACACCACAGAATCTTTCATAAGGAGTGTGTTAGTATGACACATGGGTGGCATGTGTCTGTATAACAGCTGGGTTGCACAGTGGCACAGTGAGCAGTGTTTTTGCCTCACAGCAAAAGGTTCATTCTCAGCTGAGGTGCCTTCTGTGCACAGTCTGCATGTTCCCCTGTGTTTGTATAGATTTCCTCTGGGTGTTTCAGTTTCCTCCCACATTCCAAAGACATGCATTAGGTGGACTGGGCATTCAAAATTAGCCATAGGTGTGAGTGTGCATGCAAATGTGTGATGTGGAAAAACAACCGTGGCAGGGCTTGCCACCCAGTGGTGTAAATCTCAGCTCCAGTTGTTTGTCACTTTTGAAGTGACACCCTGATGACATGTGCACAATAGGAAAAAGGCGTCATGGATGGATGACTGGATGGTTGTGTCAATGTAACACATAGCAGGGGAATGGAACACATGATAGCAAGAACGAAAATGAACCTAAATGGGTTTAAATACCTGACAATGATATTCTTTAAGGCAGTGGAGTGAAACCGCAAAAGAACTTCTAAGGAAAGGATCAAAAAAACGTCATTTCAAGGGAATATTTGGATAGTATGGATAATTTTTTTATAAGACCTTTGTGGGCATGTGTGTGGTATATAGCTATGTTATCCCCTTCTTATATTTTGGAAATAGGAGTACAGGACAGAAATGAAAAGAGGAAGCAAGCAGAAGGGGCAACAGAAGTTGAGCAAATACAGAATAAGCAGGCTGGAGGTGGGATAGGAGTCAGTATCTCTCAACTCTACAGCGCAACAGTGGCAAATTAATCCAGACATAAATTATGTTAGTGCCAAACTCCCCGGCATACTTTACAAATTGATTATAGGTGTGATTTTTAGGGGAATGGAACACATGGAAGCAAGAAGACACATGAATGAAATTGAACCCATAACGTTTTTACAGATTACTCTTCAGACCATTGCACTAGCAAGGCAGACCACAGAATGACTCACAAGAAATCTTTCTGAAAAATGCATTTCAGTGGTATTTTAGAACAGCACTGATAAGTGAAAGCTACAAAATGTAAAACAACATTCAAAAAGCAGGAGATCGAAAACATCTACCTATCATTTCATTAGAACAACAAGTCATGGAATCCATGACAGTGAAGCAATGCACTTCACCTAATTTCAGTATTGCTTGGTGACACACATCAATGGTCAGCTCACTTGTGGTGTGGATATCAAGACCTTAGTGTATTTGAAGGATTCTTCTCCATTTTTGCCATAGAACACCATTTGTTATTTCCCTCTGGTTATATATATGACTGCCAACATTGCTACATACCAGCTGTCTTGCAATGCATGACTATATAAAATTGAGTTTAATGCATAAGCCCATTTTGAGTATGTATATATGCTGTGTCTAATATTTGATCAGGTTGAAATTTGGAAATAGAGATATAGAACCGAGATGAAAAAGGGAAGCATACAGAGGGTGTTACAGAAGGCAAGCTAAGAAGCACTGAGCTGGATGAAGTTCGATTAGCAGAATATTTCACAACTTCTTTGCTCAACAATGCTCTACACCTCAGTATTTACATTTTATTATACAGTGGCAGACTTTATGGCAGAATGTACACAATGATGGCAGGAACATGTCATTTTACTTCAGGGTGAATGAACTGAGAATGTGGCAGAATCACATATAGTGAATGTGTTAGTAAAACATGCAGGGTAATGGAACATAGGCTAGCAAGAAAACTGACAGACTCCTAAATGGATTTGAATCCATACCTGTGTCACTCGGATTCACTTTAGAAGCTCAAAATACTGAAATATCGAAATTCAGTATTTCGAGCCCATAAAGTGGAATTCTAAGAACAGCGAAAGCTCAGAAGCGTGAAATTCAAAACTTCAAATACCAGCGGTTTTGAATTTTGTGCTTGTGAGGTTTTGCTGTGGTTATGGATTCAGGTAAGGGTGTGTGTGTGTGTGTGTGTGTGTGTGTGTGTGTGTGTGTGTGTGTGTGTGTGTGTGTGTGTGTGTGTGTGTGTGTGTGTTAAGGGTTTTGGGTAGGGGCTGTGGTGTGTGTCAATTTGTTATGTTGCTGTGATGTGTGTGTGCGAGGAGAATGTAGCTTGTGTGGTGGTGTTTTGTGTGTGTTTGTGTGTAGTGCAACTTCGGAGTGAGAATATTTAAGTAGGAGGGTGTGGGGGGCACAGCAGGAGGGCTGGCCCCTCTGCTTTTATGTTGTAGAGAGCTTGTGTTCATGTGTGGGAGAATGGTGTGTGTGTGTGTGTGTGTGTGTGTGTGTGTGGGTGTGTGTGTGTGTGTGTGTGTGTGTGTGTGTGTGTGTGTGTGTGTGTGTGTGTGTGTGTGCGTGCAGTAGAAGCGTGGAATTTAAAATCTCTGGTGTGCGAGATTTTGAATTCTGCGGTTCTGAGTTTTCATGATTTCAAAAATTCGACTTTATAGCTTTGAAATACTGAATTTCGATATTTCAGTATTTTGAGGATATAAAGTTAATCCTTGTCACTCATATCCCCACATCAGAGCATTAGGTAAGTATGTCACAAAAACACAAAGAGAAAGGTGTCAAAAATAACATCCATTGAGGTGAATGGAATGCAGTCATAACATGCGAACATAATACTGTAAAACATCATCCTTCCTCTGGGTATTTAGAACCATGCAACCAGTGCATTCAGAATGGACTCATCACATCATGAATATGTTAAGCCATATAGGCCCTCAAAGGGACATTATTATCTTTACTGTATTTCAATATTTCTTGATGATACACATGCATGTTCAGCTCATTTGGTGTGACTGATGGCAACATCTTCACGTTTTAAGGATTTTGTTTCATTGTTGCTATGTGATGGAAACTACCATTTCCCTGTGTTTTAAATGACCTGTAATGATTTTAATATATAAGCCTTCTTGATCATATACATGGTGTGTTTATCTTCTTTTTATTTTTTTTTTGTCAAGACTGAAGGATGGAAATGGGAGTATAGAAAGAGAAGAAAAAAGGAAGCAAGCAGAGAATAGAACATAATGTGAGCACATGAGGAATCAGCATAATCTAGGTGGGATAAGAGGGATACCTTTCACCTTGTTAACTCATTAATCATAGGTGAAGGACAACAGTTTTTGAGCTAATCTAATGAATAGATTCCTCAAAAAATGTGTCAGATGTCGACATTTTTTATGAAGAACAATTGTAGACAATTGTGTGTACGTTAATTAAAGTGCTGTGAAGCTGAGAAGAATAGGTGGAAGTATTTATGGGGGGAAAATGGCCTTTTTATTTAATTACCAAGAAGAGAAATTTGGGAAAGCAAGTCACGGAAGTATGAGGTGGGTAATAAGGAAAGGGTAGGTCAAAGGAAAGACAGACATGAGTGGTAGAATGTGGAGAACACAATGAGGGAGACAGAGCACACTGTTGACGGTGATATGAGACAAATAGAGAGCAGAGAATGGAAAGGGGGGGATTGTATAACAAGCAGGGTGGTTTTAGACACAGCAAACAAAAAGGGCACCCCACCTAAGCACCATGTTCAATCATAGCCTCACCTCAGGCTTTGTGCCCACTGAATGGCACACAGCGATGGTTACATTGCCACAGTAGTCAGGAAATCCTTCTATGTGGCACACCTCATCACAAAAGGTTTCTCATCCAGGAAAAAAGAGGTCACTGTTCCCCTCTACTCATCACTCATTAGACCCATTATAGACTACAATGCCCCTTTTGGTATGTACCTCACAAGACGTGTACAACAACTGGAAAGGCCACAGAAATACCTCACAAAGAAGATTACCGGCCTCAAACAGATGCCCTACACAGACCATCTCAAAAAACTCCAGCATTACTCCGTCGCATATTGCCTACTCAGAGGCTATCTATGCCTAACATACAAAGCTATGTCAATCCCAGAGCTGTTGGACATGCTCACCTTAAAGAAATTTCTGAGCTACATGCTCTAGGGACCTAAACCTTGTCATCACAATAAACAGAACATGCTGTAGGGATAGATTCCTGTCCCAGAGACTTCCCATATTCTGGAACAAACTACCTATCTATATCAAACAAAGCTCCTCATTAGCACTCTTCAAGAAAAATCTTGATGATTGGATGGGAAAAAGGAAATTCACCCCGGGGATCACCTCTGTGGCTCTGCTTGACAGGGGCACAGGAAAATAATTTTCTTGGGTGGTGAAAGCCAGGGTACCTTTTTGTCTAGGCTTATATAGGTCCTAGGGCCAAATGCCTAGTACCTACCTATGAACCTATGAATGCCAGGTTTGGGGATAAGATTTAGTGTGCAGAGATCCATTGTCTGCTAGCTTTTGCACAGTTGGAGATTACTCTTCATTTTGGGTGCTGTCATCACTGGCTACTACTTCAGGAATTGGTGTAGTACTGTGGATGGAGGTGACTCAACCAGACACTTGAACATGGACTCTATATGACCAAATATGGGCCAAGAGCATATTGTCTATTATCTTCCAATTAACATTGTCATCTCCTGCCAGATAAAAATATGTCATCTCCACTTGATAAGGTAACAGTGGTTACCATTATATCATCCTTGGGTGCAGGGCTAACTGACTCAGGTGGCCCTGGTAGGGTAGGAGGAGTGGAGGCATCTCTGGCAGGCAGAAGTGTTGGGTGTCACTGTTGGTGTTGGTAGCGCTGATGCTTCCACATGTGGGGGGACAGCAGGCTGTGCCAGTGTAGACAGTCCAGGTTGCTTTACTAATGCATATAATAATAATAGTAATGGAGAGACGTTCAAAAATACAAATTTATAAAAGAGAAATGATAGACATGAAGAGGTTGGGAAAGAGACATACAAAAATAGTGTAACTGTATTCTAAACTATTTTTGTACTCATAACACATTGAAAGAAAACAAGCTTTTACAACAGAACCTACATAGTTTTATCTGGCAATTATCTTTAAGACTATGGGTGCTGGAGATAAGAAAGAACATAAACAAAAAGGTGTATGGTGTCATATGTTGGCAGGGTGTATGATAGGTAAATTATGCTACTTTTATAGTACAGAAGTGTTGGTCATGCCTTATTTTCATCCTCCCATCAGCCAAAGAGGTCAGGCTTGTGGACACTTACATCCTTGTAATGTTAACAGCACTGTTCCCCCATGAGTAGAATGCCAGTAACACAGGTGTGGACACTTAATTCCCTGTAATGTTGAGAGCACTGTTCCCCCATGAGTAGAATGCCGGTAGCACAGGTGTGGACACTTAATTCCCTGTAATGTTGACAGCACTGTTCCCCCATGCTGGAATGCTGATAACACAGGTGTGGACACTTAAGGCCCTGTAATGTTGACAGCACTGTTCCCCCATGAGTAGAACGCCAGTAACACAGGTGTGGACACTTAATTCCTTGTAATGTTGACAGCACTGTTATCCCATGAGTGGAATGCTGGTAACACAGGTGTGGACACTTAAGTCCCTATAATGTTGACAGCACTGATCCCTCATGAGTAGAATGCCAGTAGCACAGGTGTGGACACTTAATTCCCTGTAATGTTGACAGCATGGTTCCCTCATGAGTAGAATGCCAGTAACAGAGGTGTGGACACTTCAGTCCCTGTAATGTTGGTAGCACTGTTTTCTCATGAGTAGAATGCCAGTAACACAGGTGACAGTCTTGGTGAAACTACTCAAGGCATAAGTCTTATACTGTGAACCAGTTAGTTCCTCCTGCATGAGTCTGTGGCTGTAATGCTTATGAATGATGTCCAGAGAACTTCTGAACTTCTCCTCATACCACCACTGTGCTTTAAAAGAAGCTCTATCACCATTTTCTCTAGCCATACTTGTTTCACCTTCAAAGATTTCAGAAAAAATGGTAGACACTTTGTGCCCAAATCTGTTATGAGATTTCCCATCATTAGTGCAATGGCAGGCACCAAAGGGAATATTTGTTTCCAAAATGGGGGCCACTACAATAAAATATAGTTTCTGTATTGCAATGGTGACAATAACACTTTACGGTGTGAAGCATGGCAGTCAGCCATCCATCTTTATGACAGACCCTTTCAAATGTCAAAATGTGAGGAACATGGCTGTTAAAACTGAACTTGCCTCATAATTAGGTACACTGGAAAGGGACAAGATTGAAAATTGCCCTACACCTATAATTTGAATTTCCCACTCATGTGCAGAGCTGATCTCAGGTGCTCAGGCATATGTACAGTATCAAGATATTTATCAGGTTTATTCATTGCGTAAATTGAGTGATTCAGAAAAAAATTATGAGATGAGCCCTAATTGGCATAATCATAGCATTCAAAGGGGAACATCTGCATCATATGATTGCAATGGGAGTTCTACATCATCATCACTGCGCTACGAAACATGAAATTTTGTTCAGATCTTGATTCTTCTTACCTCAATCACTTGTTGCTATGTAAGATTATCTTATTATATAAGGTAATGCCATAGACAAAGAATCTTTGGGCTGCCTGGAAAAAGAAGCAACAGAGGAACAGTGAAAATATAAAGAAGGAAACTCAGAGATTTTCTGACGTGTATAAAAAAGAAATATGGATGAGGGAAAGAAAAAGAGACCTGATATGATGCAATATTTATGCAAAGGAGGAAGTCAAACTAATCAATAAGAAAATGTAGCTCAAAAGATATTTAAAGAGAAGTGCATGCAAGTGCATCCAGCTATAAAACATTTCACAATACAGAAATAATAACTCAAGGGGGAATATAGAATAGTAAGATTTGTAAGTTAAAAGTTAAACTAATAGAAGTTATGGAATACCTGCAAAGTGAAGGATTTAGTGCAGAAAATCAAATAGAGGTTATGTCACAGCATGATGGAATGATGTGTCCCTAAATTAAGGAGAAACAGGTGGAGCAGGAGACATCCGAAGAAGAAATATGGACATGGGAAAAAAGATTTGATATGCTGCAATATTTATGCAAAGGAGAAAGCAAAACTCATCAATACAAAAACAGCAGCCATGATATTAAATGAGAAATAGAGGCAGAGACACAAGGATTTGGAAAATTTTACAATACAAAATATAAGAAAAAGGGGAAGAAGAAAAGAGGACTAGTAATGGAAAAGTTAAAGAAATAAAACCTGAAGTTATTAGATTGTTTGCAAAGTGAAGGATTTAGTGTAAGAAAATCCAACTGAAGTAATGTCACAGCAAGATGGAACAGTGATTCCCAAAGTAAGGAGAAACAGGTGGAATAGGAAGCATCTCATCAGCTGCGACATGATGATGCGCCGGAGTCTTTAAGAAGAAAACTGTACAAAAGTTCAGCTGGAAATGCACAGCAATGGAAGGAGTAGTAAACCATGGTATTCCTGTTGCAGGCAATGCTGTGAAGTGATAGGCTAATGACTTCCCATATGAAACAGCAACAGCTGATGCAGGATACAGATAAGAGCATATCTTGCGGGAAGACATTTTGGAACTTTCTGTAGAATGGCAGGGCAAGAGCAAAGAATGTGCCCTTAGTTTAGAAGAAAATGATCTAAGGGAGCAGTTGCTCGATTTAATAGACATGGATAGATAAATTAAGACTGATGAAAGAAATATATTACAGTAAGTAAATAAGACCTAAAATGTTAGAAGTCTTATAAAACAGTTGAACACAGTAATCAAGACTATTATTAGAAATTCATGTGATACGATGGAAGTAAATAGGGTATATTACTGTGTAGATAAACTAGTAAGAGTTAAAGTATTACCACAAAAATACAGAGCAATAAATCCTTCCACTATGACTCACTGAACATTAAACCTCCTGATGATCTGGCTCACTGAAATGTAGGTGTTTTTGTAGAGGGGAGTCTTGCCTGCATCCCCAATGGGGGCAAGCCACCCACACCTTCCAAATTTGTATTACTCGTCCCTTCTTGGTCATTTAAAAAAGTAAATTGTCTCTTACTGTCACAAAAGCATCATGAGGGGGGCATACCTCTCAACTTCATTGCACAAGAAATACGGACAAAACCTAAAATAATGAGGTCAAAGCTCCAAAAACAGTGACATGTTTTAAATATTGCCTATTTATTTACCAGGAAAGTGCATCTCGGAACAAAGCTAATTTTCAGCAGTGGCCCAGGGAAAAATGTTCTAGATGCAGGTCTTTGGAACATGGGAGGAAACCTACACAAACACTGGGAGGACATGCAGACTCTGCACAGATGGCACCCCAGCCAAGAATTGAACTGGAGAACCTGTTGCTGTGAGGTAACAATGGAACCACTGCACCACTGTGCCTCTTATAAAGTTCAAGCTTAGAAAATTGCTAGAATAACAGGATTTGTATTAGTATGTATGTTCTGTAGGAAATAAAGTCTGAAATGCAAATGTGTGTCATTATTTAATGAGTTCATGTCTCACTGATTTGCCAGATAACCATAAATTTTATGAGGTGAAAATCTGGGCATTCTGAAAAAATCTAAACAGGTGAGAGATATGGTCAGGGGCCGGGGCTAAGTATTTAGCACATGGTGCTTAATTGCTTAACACTCTAAAAGAGCATTTGTTGCCTAGGTGAACTAGGGAGAAAAATCAAACAATAACAAGGCCTCACTGTACTCTGTATTCTTAGTAGTCTTCGTGATTTCTCCATTAGATCACCTTGAAATATTCATGATTATTGCAGATTTGCAGAATAACAAATTGTTCTGCCTGAAGTATTATACTATATGTGTTGAGCCAGACATTGGTGTAGGTCTTTGGAAACTTTTTATGTTCCTTTGATGTTTAAATAGCGGAAGAATATCATAAAATAGGAGAGGTGTATGTAATGCGGTAAACAAATAGTTATTGGATTTGATATTTAGAATTATTGCTGGGCTTTTATAAAATGTGTGTTCTAATTAAAATTAAGCTAACTTTACCTCACACACTTCTTTATCGATAACTAGCACGAGAACTGGATATATACCTATCATGGTTCGCTTTGAGCAGTAACAGAAGAATCGTGTGTGTGTGTGTGTGTGTGTGTGTGTGTGTGTGTGTGTGTGTGTGTGTGTGTGTGTGTGTGTGTGTGTGTGTGTGTGTGTGTGTGTGTGTGTGTGTGTGTGTTTGAGAGAGAGAGTGCATGCGTGTTTATCTAAGAACATGAGCTTGCTGGTCTACATATCTTTTCACTTGCAGTCATGCACTGGCATTTTTGGGTGGGTAGATGATTGTGCTTAGCCAGAATTATGCCTGACATTCAGGTGAAGATTGTTTTGTAAATACGTGTATTTTACTGTCAGACTCCACTAAAGTGTAGCAGATGGACTATTAGGATAGTATGACTGTTAAGATTTCTAATGGTCATGTAAAACTACAGTTGTTAATTTCAGTGTTTTCCATACCAACAGAGATATGCCTAAGTAACAGGCAGATAAACCTGGTTCCAACCACAAGTTCAAATTTAAAGAGGCAGAAGAGAAGGTGGCACTAGAGGCCCTCTTTCTCCATGGTGGACAGCTCTTTGGAGTGACTTACCCTGACTGATGCTTCAGCGACAGTATCAGGTGGGAAGTTATCACCAATGTCAAAGATGTGGGTGGACAGTAATTATGATGTGGTGCACTGCTGAGTAACAGATATAATCCATGTTGCCACCTACAGAACAGAGGCCATGGCATAGGAACAGAGAGAAACAAGTGGTGGGTAAATTACTAAATCACCCCTCATTTAGATGGAGGAGTTCCTCAGATCAATTAACAGCAGTACCATCTGCACAGGGTTTATGAATAGTTGGATAGGCCTCATTGAAATTCCACTGATGATTCCCCAGATGTGTAGTCCTAATTTCACTATCCAGCCCTATTTTTACTTGTTAATCACATTGCAGTTTATAATACAAGCTGCACTTGCTTCTTATAGCTATATCTGACATCCGGGTTTAACATCGATGTTCACAAAGTATGGACTGGGTTATAAAGCTATAGCATATCTTTATAGTTGTAATGGCATCATTTGTATGTGTAGTTGTGACACTGAGTGATACTTACACTGGATATGTTCTCTTTTGGTGTTTACGCAAGTGAGTCATTCTTGGCAACAGCACTGTGGAAGTACACCATCAGATGCTGGAGGATATTTAGCTTCTGATAATGATAATGAAATGGTACAGTCAGATAATAAAGAGAGTGTGTGTTGGACACAGAAAGTGTGACTCCCGTATCCACTCCTCAAGGTATGGACACAATCTCTATGCCTGCACACCCCCAGGATGCAAAACCATCTGAGAATGGACAGGTTGATGATGACACAGTAGATCAAGGAATTTTGGTGGTGCACAGCAGGGACTTGAATGAATCAGCTCATTACCATCATGGGCATGAGGGCCAAAACAGGGGGTTGCTGGTAATCATTGGAGGTATGGTTACCACCCTCCCCCTGAGGAGGGTGTGTCAGTAGTTGCCACCCAATGTATGTGCAGGATCATCACTGAGGTAGAAATTATTTTCAACAGATCCTTGGCAGAGGTTGTACAGGTATTCCAGGATGGGTATGTTGACATAAGGGAGGGCATGAACCATATGTGTGAGGCACTGGATAGAATGGATCACAAATTGGAATATGTAGTGTCTTCTCTGGATCATCTGGCAGGGGCTAGGGACTGTCCTCATGACCCGTCATCTGTGACATCCTAGTCAATCTGGCCATGGAAAAGTGAGATCCCTCCCATATACTGCTAGTACTTCCACTGCAACATTGGTTATGCATGTGTCTAGACCCAGGAGTGCCCTTCTCTGTAGTGGTGATTGACATTACGCTACCACATCTTCCAGAAGACATCACTCACAGTCAGGCAGAACAACAGCATCTAGCCAAAGTCATGGGACAGTCAGTGCAACTCCTGCAAGAGCCACCTGTCATTTGTGAGAATGTGCATGGTAAACTCAGCCTTCTGTTACCGATGCTCTGCACTGGTCCAGTAGGCCATCGTGCTGTGCTGCACCACATGTTGAGGCTTTGTCCCTACAGACACACACACACACACACACACACACACACACACACACACACACACACACACACACACACACACACACACACACACACACACACACACACACACATGCATGCACACACACACACACACACACACACACACACACACACACACACACACACACACACACACACACACTACCACAGCTGCTAGCAAATCCCACACATTCTCTGAACCTTCCAGACTTTAACCCCCTCATATCAGTTGTAACACTTCTACTAAAAGCACTTTTTTCTTTTTTATACACCTCAGTGCTCCCTCTCTCACATTTCCATGTGAAAGACATGCTCTGCTGCACTCTTTCCCTCACCATTACTTTCAACCATGCAGATCTTCACAGAATGTCCAGATTTTTGCCCCATATTTTGTCTGTTCTTCAGAAAATGTGTAGTTTTCTGAAAAAAATCACTGAAGATTGAAGTCAATAAATAATGGCAAGACATTTGAGTTTCAGACATTAAACCCTACAGGAAATATATGCAAATGCAATGTTGGTAGGACACCTATTCAAGCCATGAATCTGGACACCCACTCTGCCTATTTGGATCTACTTGATTCTATCAACATACATCTGAACACCATGGATTTGGGTGACTTTAACTACCCCTCCATTGACTTGGGAAATTACTCATGTGGAAAGTCACTTACCCAAAGATTACTCTACTTCATTAACTCCAATGCTCTGGACCAGCTGGTTGACACCCCCACAAGGGGTGCCAACATCCCGGATCTGGTGCTTACCAATATGGTGGACCACTGCAGCACCTGCATTCTGAGGTCTTCCCTGGTGAGATTTGACCACAGATTAGTTTCATTCAAAGCTGCTATCACACCTGAACCCCCCCCCCCATAGCACAAATTAAACTAAAAAAAGTCTTCAAAACAGATTATAACCTCTTACGGGATGGTATAAATAGCTTCACTGCACCTCCTCCCTCAGATGAAGTGGCAACTATACTGAGTTCTGCACAAATGCTTTATAAAAACACCTGCACAAATGCATTGATGCAACCATACCTGATAGGACCAAAACAAGCTCCTCGAGGAAGAGCAAACCTGTCTGATCGGCAATTGCCATTAACAGGCTTTACAATAAGAGGAAGAAATTGCTGTCTATGAGTAAGAGAGAGCGAGTACCAGACTGGAAACACTCCCTCCTCAGATTAAACAAGCAAATAAGACTCCTTTGTTAAGTCATCCAAAGCTAACTATGAATCCAAATTAGCTTCCTCAACTAAGGACAACCATAAGGCGTTCTTTACTTACATTTGTAACCTAAAAGGAAAGGCTCAGAATTGTGCCAAAGTGGTAGTTAATGATATCACATATACCAAGCCTGTGGACATTGCTAACCTGTTAGCTGACAGCTTCTGTGAAAAATTCACTCCCCATTCCCCACCACATTTACCCCAAGACATCCCTAGCACCTGTTCTCTACCCTATATCTTTAAAGAGCAGGTCGTGAATGCCCTCTCTAAGGTCAAAAACCCAGAACTTAGGTGACCTGATAACATCTCAGGATGCATCCTACATGGGGTCAAAGAAGAATTTGTAAGGCCATTGGCTGCTCTTTTCAATCATAGTCTAAGCACTAGCTTCATCCCAGCTGAATGTAAAAAGGACACCGTTATCCCCTTGCACAAAAGTGGTGCTTCCAGTGACCCCGAGAACTATAGACCTATTAGCCTGACTAGCCTTATCAGCAAGACCATGGTGCCTGTTACACCTGGTAGACTTCTTTGAGACAGTCAACAAGGCCCATGATGAGGGGAAATCTGTTCACACAGCATACCTAGACTTAGCAAAGGCCTTTGACACTATCCTTCACTCAAGCATAATTGAAAAATTCACCCAGCTAGGTATCAACCCATATATCATTAGATGGGTCGCAAACTGGCTCATTGATAGAACCCATAGAGTCAAAATAGGGGAATCCACCTCTAACAGCAGACCTGTAACTATTGGTGTTCCACAGGGATCCATCCTGGGACTTTTACTCTTTGGATTATATTTCTCCAAAGTGCAAGCTAAAACTAAAGGTCTGTGGCTGACAAAGTTTCCTGATAACTGCAAACTGGGAACGGTCATAGAATCTCCAAATGATGCCAACATCCTACAAGAGGGTCTTACACAAACAAATAACTGGTGACAAAGTCATGGCCCTAAACTCAATGCAAAAAATGTATTATCATCCCTTTCTGTGAGTGATGTTCCTGCTAACTACCACATCAATAACAATACCCTAAGTACACACTCAGTGGTGAGAGGCCTGGGCACACAAGTTGACAGCAACCTTATCTTTAATCTCTATGTCTCCACAGTGGAAAGAAGGGCATTCAATACTGCTCATTTAATAAGTAAGGGCATTGCCTCCAGAAAAAAAGTTATAACCTCCCTGTACTCTTCCATCATTAGGCCAATAATTGAGTACAATGACCCTTTGGTATGTACCTCTCCAAGAACCTGCAGAAATTGGAGAGATTACAAAGATTCCTCACAAGGAAAATTAAAGGTCTTCATTAGCTGTCCTATGAGAACCATCTGAAATTACTGTCACTTTATTCTGTTTCATACATACTGCTCAGAGGTGACCTCTGCCTTGTATATAAGGCAATTTGACCCTGCTTAATTGAAAATGCTGCATATCTGTAAGTCAAATGGTACACAGTCTACTCATTCTAATGGCCTTAATTTCGTATGTGACATTAATAGAGCCTACTGGAGGGGACAGATTTGTCTCCCAGGGGTTACCACACCTTTGGAACAGACTCCCACTTTATGTCAAGCAGAACACCTCATTGGCCCTCTTCAAAAGCAATCTGGATGATTGGATGAGTAACCATAAGTTCACCCCAGATGTTCCACCTTTGTCCCTCTTGGACAATTGTGATAGGTGCTGATCGTGGAAATAAAGGTAAAACTTGGCTAGGCTGTTAAAGGCCCTAGGGTCATTAGCCTAGTAATCTCCTGTGATCCTATGATCCTAGTTATGCTATCAGCATTCTAAGTGAATAAGAGCAGTATCTAAAAATGTCCCTAATTTTGGGCATTTGCCCCCCACCCCATTATTTTTGTCTTTGTCCAGATTTATTGTGCTAAGAGGTTGAGAAGTGTGTTCCCCACTTGTGCAAACACTGATAACTGTGCTCTGTGCTTTGTACATTGTTACTTGAGTTGCCTAGATCTGATAAACAGAGTGGTCAGTCTGTGCATGGCAAGGCACAGTCTGGTGTTTTTCTATGCACCATTATTACTATAGGTACCTGCTTAATTTTTGTATAGTTACAGTGTAAAGCTATGTATCTGATGCCTCTCTGTTGGTGCAATGGTGTACTGCACCCCTCCAACTCCATCTGGCATTGTCATCTTCTGATGCTGGCTACTGCTCTAATGCCTTAAACAATACAAATGTGGAACAAGTGATAAGGTGGAGAGAAAAAAAAAAAAAACAAAGCAGCAGCAAAAAAAAGGAAAATAATCTCTCCCCACTGTCAAGCCAAATAAAATTTATTAAAAACGACAAAGCTTTTGGATATCAAAACATCCTTCCTCAGATTCTTACACAAAATAGAAGTTAAAACCAACATTTATACTAATAGCACATGGCACAGCCATTAACTGATAAAGGTGAACACCCAGTTGTTAAAGACACAGAAACAGTGATAAGAGGGGTAAAGAATATATACATCTTCCTCTCATTTTTTTTCTAATTTTCCTTTGTTTATTTTTTAAAATAGATTTTAGTGTAATTTGTTTATTTAAGCCCGGATCATTATCTGATTCAAGCCTCACTATCCAGTCATATTCTTTCATGTCCACATGATGTGCTATTAGTAATTCTTTCATGTCCACCTGGTGAATCTAGGCATACTGGGGCAATGCAGCAACTGCCTCATGTACACAGACAACCCTCTCCTCCTACCACCCAACACTACAACCTGTGAGAGATGTACTTACATAGTCAAACTGGAAGCAAAGCTCTCTACAGTCAAGATTGTGCTAGACAGTCAAGAGGAGAAGGTTAACACCTGCTCTACACCTCAAGCAACACATAGCCCTTCAAAACCCACACCATCAACTCCCACACAAATTAACACTAAACCCACATATGCAGAGGCCCTTAACATTAACCTGCCCAAGCAACAAGGACCTTCGATGCTGAAATGCAAACAAACACCAGTCACAACCAAATTGACACATAGCTCACAACACCAGTGTGCCACCCAACAACAGCCCCTAAGGTGAGACAACATACCCAACACTTTAGTCATAGGTGACTCTATAGTCAGGCACACTGATGTCCCACTCACCAGGCTGAGCAAGGAAAAAATTACAGTCAGCTGCCTGTCGGGTGCCAGCATCTGCCACATAATGCATGCACTCAAGTCACTCCACAACAAGTACAAATACGACTCTGTCATTGTCCATGTTGGAGTGAATGACTTGAGCTGTACCACCCTGGACTACATGAAAAGACATATGGAAGAGCTCTTGGATCATGTGGCCCAGACAGGTATGACCCTAGCCCTGAGTAGCATCCTGCCTTCGCCCAGAATGATAGCACAGTATAAGGAGAAAATGATTGACTTCAACAATTGGCTAAGCTTCTGGGGTCATTCAAAGGGGATCCAGTATCTGTCTGCCTGGGACGACATGATTGACAAACAACAATGCTTTGCCAGAGATGGTCTGCACCTGTCACCCCTGGGATTCAGGTTACTGGCTAAAGCTCTTGCCACCCCTATAGTGCATTTTTTAGGCAAGGATCAAAGGACAAAACCACCACTGTAACAGATACAAGCATGCAAAATCTGAAGATAATGCTACTCAATGCTAGAAGTCTAAACCTCAAAATGCACTCTCTCGAGGCACTCCTAAAAATGGAGAACATCGATATCTGTGCAGTAACTGAAACCTGGTTCAAGACTCCAGAGAGCACCCCTGCAATACCAGGCTACAACTCATAACACACTTTTCGGCCACCAAACCAAGACCGAAACGCTAAAGATGGAGGAGTGTCCATATTCACCAAGGATATTCACACATCCAGGCTAGTTGCCCAACACAATGCATCTGAAATTTTCCAGGTGCAGCTAACACTAGGTAAGACTGCAATCCAAATTGTAGCTTGCTACAGATCCCCCACCATGCCCCAAGAGTCTCACCACACCTTTCTATACATACTGGAAAATATTAAGATACAACCAAACATGCTAATACTGGGTGATTTCAACTACCCTGCCATTAACTGGGAAAACTACTTGGATACCAACACCTTTCCCCAACAGTTCTTGGAATTCATAAATTCCAGTGCCCTGGATCAACTAATCCATGGCCCCACCAGGGGGTCGAATATCCTAGACCTGGTCATTACCAACATGGGAGATAGATGCTCCACACCAGTGGTCACCCCCTCATTGGTCAGGTCTGACCATAACCAAATCACCCTTGACATCCACATCCCACCCCCACCCCTACCCCCCAGTAAGGAAACCTCCATAAAAAACTTCTCTAAAGTGAACTTCATGCTACTTAAGTCAGAAGTGACAAACGTCATGGCACCCATGCAGATGGGAGCTAAAAGTTTGACTCCTGAATCCTACACTGAGGCACTGCAAGAGCACATCCACTCATGCATGAATTGTGCCATCCCAAATATGCTCTCCTCCAAAAAAAGGAAGCCAATCTGGCGGTCCCCTGACATAAACAAACTATACAACAGAAGGAAGAAACTGTTGCAGAAAACAGGAAAATCCCAGGATGCAAAAAACTCTCTTACCAACCTCAGTAAGAAGCTGAGATCCCTCATAAAATCCTCCAAAGCTAGTTACAAAAATAAAATTGCCAAAGATTCCAAAGACAACCACAAGGCATTCTATAGTTATCAACACACAAAATACTGATGGGTGTATAAATGGAGCGTTTGGCCATAGGTACAAACAAATACTACACAGCAAAAAGACCAGCGCTTCAACCATAGGCAAAGAAATCTCAGTCCATCCAAATGGAATAAAAACAGCTTTAATCTTCTTCCACAATACTCAGATAAAACACGGTTAGCGCTTTCATGGTTGTATCACACCATTTCATCAGACCATTAAAGAATGTTACTGTGGTACTCAAATAAATATGCAAAACAATTATCTTCAATTGACCAATTAAAGGTGAAAAATTATTAAATTTAAAAGCTCATATAATTTGTATACTGGCTATGCATTATAAACATTCCTTGCTAAATGCATCTATTAAACAATTTAAGTATCATAATAAAAACTTAAAATAATCAAGGTAAATACATAATAAAAAACATATATACAAACAGCTCATCATAAAAATATATTAATAAAATGTGTTCATTTTAATATTTCATTTAAAAAGAGGCATATTCTCTAAAATGGGCTTCATAGGTATCCTTTCATTTAGACCTCTGCCTCTATCAGCCCTCAACCTAATTATCCATCTAGTTTCAGAGGTCTCTGTATTATTTCTGATGTCACCACCCCTTTCATTTGGTAAAACCTGTTCTGCTACTTGAAACTTGAAAGAGTGTGACTGTCCATTCTGGAGTACATGCTTAGCTAAAGCATTGGTGGGTGTGCCTTTTCTGATGTGCAGTAAATGCTCACAAATACAGAATCTAAGTCCCCTATTCGTCTTTCCCACATAAAATGAATAACATAACTCACAGGCTGCTAAATATATAACATTTATGCTACTGCAATTAGCGTCTACTTTAAAAGTAAATATTTTATGTAAATCTGGATGTGCAAAACTACTACTCTGATCAATAAACTGGCATTGATTACATTTTCTACATGGTACTGTGCCTATTAAGGTAGCTTTCTGTTCATTTAAACCTTGTGAATAGCAGAGCATTGTTTTTAAAGATTTTTTTTATTTTTGAACATAAAACTCAGTGTCTCTCCTATCAATCTTTAAATTTCTGAGTCTTGTATTAAAATAGGCCAGTATTTCCTCTCCGTATCTGTGACTAAATTACTACTGTAAGCATAATAAGCAGGCATCCTCACTATTTGGTTGGATGTCTTGTTATTCCCCATTTGGAATATTAGGCTTAGATGAAAAGTAAGGTTTTTCCTACATCACTTCTATGTATAATGCTGTCTCTGATTATAATGTCTGATTTACTATCTTTATAACCCCTGTCACTCAACCTCTTCTTCAAATTTCCATGGTATGAAGGCCTACATGATGCTTTATGAATGCCCTAGCAGTACAAGAGCAAGTACTCAGAACTATGGTTAGCTACTGCCTCACAAGTCTGGCTCATTTGTAGTAGTATATGACTAATTAAATCTTTAACACTCCTACTGCCGGGAAGTGCCCTTACAGAGAGTGTGTCAGAGGAAATAGTCTTGCAGCAAAGTTTTTTTTTAAATTAGATTTACTGACATAAATAATAACTGCTTCTTCGTAAAAGATGTCTGTAAGTCATATCAAAAAGTGTATACAACTTTAACATACAAACAGAAAATTTCAAAGTATTGCAGCTTATAATTCAGTCATATTATAAATGTATCAAAAGTAAAGGGAAAGAGAAGAACACATTCTCATATTGCAGAAACTTCTTTGTGCTGTAGCATGTGTCAGTAGCATAACTTGTGCAAATATTCCATTCATCAAGACTTTTAGTATGAATGGAAAAAGTGTGAGAACATGAGTATATTGCTACCTAAATGTAAAATGTTAAAATTACAAAACTGAGTATATATGCTCTACTTTCTCTAACCCATAATGTTAATGTTGATGTGGCAAATATTGTTAATCTTGTCAGTGCATCAGTGTTTCATGCTAATGCTATAGTTGCACCATTCAAACTTAGATGGTGATGTATTTCTGAAAGTAGGGATCCTTAATGTTAACTTTTGCAATGTTTTAACACCACTCATTTGAGAAGTCATCACACTGATTCATATTTTTTTCTTTTTTTCTTTTGGGTTCATTCTTTGCATGATGCTTGGCATTGTACATTGTTATCTGTTGGTGGTGACTATCTTTGAACAACAGTTATCTTCTCAAGGTAAAAACTGAAACATTGAAATTGGCATGCTGTCATTAGTGCAAATGATACTGGCACCCTTTTGCTTCACTCAGCACACTGGACAATACTGAATGCAGAAAACATACCTGTTATGTAACTTTTTCTGTGGTTCAATGTGTTAATGCAGTAAGGTCTGAGTAACAGCAGAAGTAATACAGTGTTCAAATTCAAATTACAGATTGTTTTACTGAGGTGGTCAGAATAAATTATTGTCAGTGAATTTTATTAGTAATTGGACATAAAGTACTATTGCAAATTGCAAACTGAAATGTGCAGCACAAGTCCAATAAATGAGAAATAAATTAACTATACTCTTTGTGAAGTGTGTTAAGCATAACAATGATCCCTGTTAATTTAGGTACATTTGTATATGTATGCTTTACCGATGATTATTGGATTTAAATATAATTCATTGCAGTTAGCAGCATTTGGTGTGTAGGAAAGTAAGTCATGTAAAGTATGCATAGCCCTTCATCAATATGTGTTATTGAAATCCTTCAAAACAGTACAAAGGAAAATCACTAAAATCAAAAAGAGAGCAGTTGGAATTCATCTAAAAAGTCCACCATGAAAAGTATAAAATCCTTTCATTTCACAACTGGTGCTTTCACATAGGAGCTTCCTCAGACCATCAAACAAATACTGGTCTAAAAACATTTAAATAATCCTCTTGAACCAATCAGTTCATACTAAGCAATAGCTGTGTGTTAATTTAAAGTGACAGTGCAACTTCATTCAATATAATGCTTTTTAAAATAACATATTAAACACATCTATACATAAAGAATGTATGCGTATATAAATAAGCAGCAAAAAACATATAAAATATATAGAAATATACAGAAATATATACACACATGAAAACCGTGAAATTCATTAATAACATTTCAAGTATATCCTGTAGTAAATTTCCTATATTTTAACATGGGCTTAATGGAAGCCTTTTCATTTAAATGCATGCCCCAATCTGCTCTGAGCCTTAAAATCCACTTGACCTTCTTACTTTCTGTCAAGTTAATAAATAATTGCCTCAAAATCCAATAACATAACAACTCACAAGTCCAAATTGGAAATGCTTATCAGAATTACATCTATCTCCAGTTCTGTTCAATTTGCTGCATCTTAGCATACACCTGGAAACTGTTATGTTATTATGTTATTTCACCTGTGGCAATCAAAGTTCATACACAGACTACAGCAAGTCATCTTCCATATTTGTTATAGTTTTGCTCCCAGATGCAATTAGTCACAGTTCATAAAATGTATGTCCAAATTTATATAAATCTATATAATAATAGTGAATATTACCAACATAATTGAAAATGTCATGTCATATTTGCTTGTCACACGTGTATATGTACGATTACCATCCACTATACCAGACAACATGGTCAGAGGTGCCAATATATAATTTCAAATATAACTCAGATCTCATTGTCAAAAAATATTAATTAAATCACTGTGCACCATGTATACATGCAGTGAACATCATACAAAGCCAAATCTCACTGCCATGTTTCACACCTGAAGTATACTTTGAGAGACGCATAGCCAGATTCTTACCCAGGCCATTTATGTGTTTTCTATTATGCAAATGCAGTTGGTAAAGTTGTCCATTGTTGTGCACAGGCTGGTACATATAAGATCTGAATTGGGTGACAATTTTCTGCCATTTTTCTGATATCCTTGAGAAGACATGGCAGGCGATGATGAAGATGGCATAACATTTAGATCCCAAAGGTTGTGTCAGGAGGAGTTCATGATTTTTGTTGGCTGATTGTAAAGTGCTACAGCCGTAGGCTTTTAGAGCAGGAATGTACAGGGTTTTAGATCAAAGCTGAGGATTAGAATTACTTGACTAAGGCTACCAACAGTTAACTGGTTTTCCTTGCACTGGTGAAAAATGTCATCACCACAACAGTGACATGAAAAGGTGCAAGTAAGACCACAATAGCTGATGGAAGGATTTTTTTTTTTAAATGCATAACCCACCTGAGTTGTGTAAGCATAGTGGCACATCACCAGACAATATAATGTCATGGCTTGCCAACATATACAGGTTATCATTAATTCTCCTTTTTTCTGCCTTCTTTTCTTTTCTTTACAACTTCTGATGAGATTGAAAGGAATTTGGAGGTGCATCAGGTCAGACTGGTATACCTCAGACAGGCATGGGGTAAGTATTGTTCAAGTATGAAAGCTAGCAATATCATCAAACATTGGAATTGTCATTCAGTTTATCTATTAGGAGGGCATCACACAACTGAGAAGGCAAACCTTACAAAAATATCAGGCATACATGCCCACTCAAATAGCTCTTGAATATTGCATTAGGCAATGTGTGACGCAACTTAGCTGAGTGGGATCAAATCCATGCTGCAGAAATTAGCTTCTACTGCACAACAAAAAATCAATGTTCTGCAATCAGTACCAATACAATTGCAATATTTATAAATGGGTATTTCTTTACACAGAATGCATATATCATATATGCAATAGTCAGAAAACCGTTTGCCTAATGTCTATAATAACAATGAGATTGATGTGTATAAGTTCACGTTCATATCTGCATATGATAAAGATTAATTTGGTCATTTGCAATTTTGGACTGAATGTGAAATATTAAAATGGCACACCATTGATGGTATTTTCTATGTACCCCCAGTACCTTATTCCTCTCTCTCTTTATATATATATATATATATATGTATATATGTATATATAAAATATATCTGTATATATATATATATATATGTATATATATATATATATATATATATACATATATATATATATATATATATGTATATAGAGTCATAGGTTCATAGGTAGGTATTAGGCTATTGGCCCAAGGGCCTATGTAAGCCTAGCAAACAAGGTTCCCTGGCTTACGCCACCCAAGAAAGTTATTTTCCTGTGCCACTGTCGAGCAGAGACACAGAAGTGATCCCCAGGATGTATTTCCTATTTCCCATCCACTCATCAAGATTTTTCTTGAAGAGTGCTAATGAAGAACTTTGCTTGACATAGATGGGTAGCCTGTTCCAGAGTATTGGAAGTCTCTGTGACAGGAATCTATTCCTCCAGCATGTCCTGGTTATTGTAGTGACAAGATTTAGGTCCCTAGTGCATGTAGCTCAGAGGGATTGGGATTTCTTTAGGTGTAGCATATCCAACAGCTCTGGGTTTGACATAGCTTTATATGTTAGGCAGAGATCACCTCGGAGTAGGCGATATGCTATGGAGTAAAGCTGGAGTTTTTTGAGATGGTCAGCGAAGGGCATTTGTTTGCGGCCAGTAATCCTCTTTGTGAGGTACTTCTGTGGCCTTTCCAGCTGCTGCAGATGTCTTTGAGGTACATTCCAAAAGGGGCGTTTTACTCTATAATGGGTCTAATGAGTGTTGAGTAGAGAGGAACAATGACCTCTTTTTTCCTGGATGAGAACCCTTTTATGATGAGGTGTGCCACATAGAAGGACTTCCTGACTACTCTGGCAATGTGACTATCAAAGGAGAGACTACTGTCCACCTGGGTCCCAAGGTCTCTTATCACACATTCGGTGTTAAGTAGATTGCTACCTGTGTGGTAGTTCATGGGTACAGAGTTTTTACCAAAGAGGATGACACTGCACTTTTTGGCATTGAGTTTGAGGCCAAGGCTCTGACACCAGGCATCTGTCTCAGCGAGGCCCTACTGTAGGATGTCCACATCATTTGGGGACTTGACTATGGTTCGTAGTTTGCAGTCATCTGTGAACTTCGTTAGTGAGAGGCCTTCTGTGTTAGTCTGTACTTCAGAGAAATAGATACCAAACAGGAGAGGTCCCAGAATGGAACTCAGTGGTACTCCACTTGTCACTGCTTTGAGGTCAGATTTGGAGTCTGCAACTTTTACAGTGTGGGTTCTGTCAGTGAGCCTGTTGACAACCTATCTTGCGATGTAGGGATTTATACCTAGTTTAGTGAGTTTAGCTATAATTCCAGAATGGGGGATGGTGTTGAAAGCCTTGGCGAGGTCAAGATATGCTGTGTGAAGCACCATACCCTCATCTACGGCTTTGGTGACTGCCTCAAAGAAGTCGATGGGGTTCAGGAGGCATGATATACCTTTCACAAACCCGAACTGGGTGGGTTCCAGAGTTTGGAGGTTACCAATGTCTTTGTTAATGTGTTCCATGATGATATGTTCCATGGTCTTGCAGACCAGGCTCGTCAGGCTAATAGGTCGATAATTCCCGAGATCACTGGTGGCTCCCCCTTTGTGGATTGGGATAACTGTTGCTGTGCACCATCCGTTGGGCACAAAGCCTGATGCAAGGCTATTATTGAACATGGTGCTTAAGTGGGGAGCCATTTTGTTCTGAAGTTCGTGTAAAACACAGCCTGGGATGTTGTCCAGTCTCATGGATGCTGTGTTTTTGGCTTTATAGAGTGCAGCTTTTACCTGCATAGTTGTGATTACAGGGATTCTGCATTCTTCCTGTATAGATATGTACCCTTTAGTGGGTGAGGGGGGGGTAAAGTAAAGTTAACACTGAACCTATCTGCCAGGATGTCGGCAATATCAGTTGTTTCTGTAATTTTCATGCCGTTGTGCTGTAACTCAGAGCAGATCTGGATGTTGCCATTGAGATTCTTGACAAAGCTATAGAATGCTTTGTGGTTGTCCTTAGAATTAGTGGTGATTTTTTTTCATAGCTAGCTTTGGAGGATCTTATAAGGGATCTCAGCATCTTACTGAGGTTGACTAGGGAGCTCCTCCACTCATGGGATTTTACTCTCTTTTGCAACAGTTTCTTCCTTCTGTTGTACAGTTTGTTTATGGCAGGGGACCACCAGATTGGCTTCCTTTTTTTGGAGGATAGCATCTTGGTTCTGTTTGGGATTAGCACAATCCATGCACTCGTGTAAGTGCTTATAGAGTGCATTTGTGTAGGATTCAGCAGTCGTAACTGTATTGACCATCTGCATAGGTGTCATGAAGTTCAGCACTTCTGTCTTAAGAAGCATGAAGTTAGCTTTGGAGAAATATTTTACTGTGGTTTCCTTAATGGGGGGTGGGGGAGGGATGTAGATATCAAGGGTGATTAGCTTATAGTCAGATCGGACCAACGAGGAGTTGACTTCAGGTGTGGAACACCGGTCACACATACTAGTAATGACTAGGTCTAGGATATTGTTGCCCCTGATGGGGGTGTGGATAAGTTGATTCAGGGCATTGGAGTTCATGATTTCCAGAAAGCGTTGAGCTAAGGAGTTGGTACATGGGTAGTTTTCCCATTTAATGGTGGGGTAGTTGAAGTCACCATTATTAGGGTGTTTGGTTGAACCCTAATATTTTCTAGTACATCAAGAAAAGAGGAGTGGGAATACTGGGGCATGGAGGGGAATCTGTAGCAAGCTACAATTTGGATTGCAGTTTTGCCCAGAGTTAGTTGCACTTGGATAACCTTGGATGCATTATGCTGAGCAACTAGCCTGGAGGTGTGGATATCCTTAATGAATATGGACACACCTCCCCCTTTGGTGTTTTGGTCCAGGATACATGGCCGAAAAGTGTGGTATGAGTTATAGCCTGGTAGTGCAGGGGTGCTCTCTGGAGCCTTGAACCAGGTCTCAGTCACTGCACAGATATCGATGTTCTCCATTTTAAGGAGTGCCTCAAGTGAGTGCATTTTGAGATTTAAACTTCTAGCATTGAGTAGCATTACCCTCAGTTTTTGCTTGACTGTTCCTGCTACAGTGGTGAATTTGTCATTTGAACCTTGCCTAAAAAAGGCACTATAGGGGCAGTAAGAGCCTTAGCCAGTATCCAGAATCACAGGGGCGACAGGTGCAGGCCACTTGTGGCAAGGCATCATGGTCTGTCGACCATGTCATCCCAAGCAGACAGATACTGGATCCCCTTAGAATGACACCAGAAGCTTAGCCAATTGTTGGAGTCAATCATTTTGTCCTTGTACTGCGGTATCATTCTGGACGATGGAAGAATGATACTTAGGGCTAGGGTCATACCTGCCTGGGCTACAAGATCGGAGAGCTCTTCCATGTCTCTTTTCATGTAGTCTAGGGAGGTACATCTCATGTCATTCACACCAACATGGACAATGATGGAGTCATATTTGTATTTGCTGTGGAGTGACCTGAGTGCGTGGGTTATGTGGCAGATCCTGGCACCTGACTGGCAGCTGACAGTAACCTTCTCCTTGTTTAGCCTGGTGAGTGGGACATCGGTCTGCCCTACTATAGAGTCAACTACGACTAGTGTGCTGGGTACATTGTTTTGCCTTATTGGCTGTGTTTGAGTGGCACACTGAGTCTGTAGGCTATGTGTCATTTGGGTTGTTTTGGGGGATGGAGGTTGCCTGCGTTTCTGCTTTGGAGGTCTCTGTTGCTTAGACAGATTATTATTGAGAGCCCCCGCAAATGTTTTTGTGTTACTATGTGTGGATTTTGGTGGTGTAGATTTAGTGAGACTATGTGATGAGTGTGGTGTGGTGCAAATGTTTACATTCTCCTCATGACCTTTACCATCTCCTCATATATATATATAGTGTTTAGTCTGTAGACAGTTTTTCTTAGAGTCATAGGTTCTAATCCAGAAGTAGGCCAAACATTATTTAATATAATAATATTATGTGTGGAAGTATTAGCAATGTATTCTATTAGTCCAATTTTATCCTGCTTATGTCTTAATCATGTTTATGTTATCCTACCCCTGCTTTCTACTTATCTGAAACACTATATTTAACTTAGAATGATAAAATTATTATAATGACAAACCTAAGATTAACATACCACAAAGCTGTCTGGAAATAGTCCATAAACAAAAATCTTTGTCTTTCTCTTTCACTGTACATATGTCTCTCCCTTCCCTCCCCCATCGGTGCCATTAAACTTTGTCCTCAGCATTTATGAGATGCCTGACATCGAGGAGCAATGGTAACTGATGGCAAATGACAGTTCATGTTTTATGGCAAACACTGGTGTTTTTGCCTTTGGCCACTGCCCTTCATGCTACTGGCACTTAGCCTCAATGTGCTATGAAAAGAGAGGCTGATAGCATAGTGGGGAGACAGTTATTATCATATCTTGAACAAGCTGCAGGGCTGACTTTAGGGGATGTTTCATTTGTCATTCCTGTTATGAAATCTGATGCATATACTTCCCTGCTTCACACAGTTTTCATAGTTCCTTCAGATGTGTGTGTTTTAGCACCTGTTCATGTGTATAGACTGTTGATGCAGATTGGCAAGTATCTGAATCCACCTTCAGATCTGAAATTATGAATATTATCATTTTGCATTAAATTTTGCCTGACTAAATTATGGATACATATGCTATTCCATCAGAAGTACACTGCTTGGTCTTTTATGTTGTTCACAATCATCTTAAACCTGCTTATACCTCCCCACATATTAGGGCAAGACATCTGGTCAAACAAAGGACTATTGGAAGGAAAAATTATACAATAGGCACAGTTTAACAAAATTGCTCCTATATACATAGAAGGTAGAAGTGTTAAATATTTAACATTACCATGCATTTATTGAAAGACATGAAGTCTGACAAGTAGTTGTATGTTATCATGTAGTTATTTTAGTACTCTGTGATGTAATAGAAACAAATAAAATTGCATAAGGAGCACAACCACATGTTTTAAACATGTGGACAACAAATATAAGGACAGTGTAAATATCGTTCTCTGCCATACATATCATGAATAGTCTACTGCAGTGATACTGGCACATGTTAAATGATGACACAGAAAACATTAACATGACATACATCCTGTATGAGTTGCAAAGCTTGGCACAGAGCACAATAGACCACTGCCGAGTTTCATTACAAGTTCAACAACTCAAAAAATAATTATGCATGCACTAATTTTTTGTTATTGTTCATGCATATGAGCTTGTCAACGGTATGCTTCAGTAAGTGATTGATAAAAAAACAGTAATGCCAGTTGCTTGTATCTCTTGTGTATTTTTAATTGCTTGTTTTACTCAGGATATGATGAATTAACTACAATACTAACTAGTACATTGTCCTTGCCAATGATGCATGATTGTGTGGGAGCTTTGGATGCATACTTGATGAGTAATATTAAGTAGTGTACTTTCATACATTTAACATGTATGTATTATATTTACATTACACATTGTTCAAATATTAGGAAATATTGACAACGACACAAAAACTAATGAAGAATGGTATACAATGACTCTGAAATGAAAAAGCAGGAATGATTGGTTGTCACTTTTCTGTTTGCCAAGTATGATTTTCATCAATCATATACATGGTCAATACATCATAATATGAAACAGTTAGATATCACTCATATTACCACAACAACATGAAAGAGATGATATATGAGATATCAGAGCAGTATGTAATTACTTTTGATCCAAACATTCCTGTTTTGTTTACTTGTCAAGACATATTCCTCTTCAACCAAACATGTGATGCATACCACATGTATGTGTTATCTCATGCTATCTCACATTTGTAGTCAGACTTCTCATGTGGCAGTGATGTTTGATAAAATGTACTCTTGCTTGTATGCATAGATAGATAGGTGTTCAAATCCACCAGTGACTGAGTAGTATGGGTGTGTGTGTGTGGCTCTAGTGCTAGGAATGACTGGCTACACCCACAGATCTGATGTGTACACTCAGGAGAAACATTTAAATTAAGAGACAGCTCCCCCATCAATGTCTTTCCCTTTTAGGCCAAGCATCTAGTCTGGAACACATTGTTGAAGTCATCCATTTAAATGTGCAGTTACATATTATTCATACTTGTACAATGACCATGAATGAGATGATATATGGGCTAATTGAGCAGAATTTAATTGTTTGTGATCAACACATTGCTCTTTTGTCTATTGTCAAGACATAGTCCTTTTCACCCAAACATGTGATGCCCACTATATTTGTAGTCAGACTTCTCCTGTGATGCTCATTGTTGATGCAAAGTATTCTAGCTTGTGTACTTAAATAGGTAGGAGTTTGAATCCGGCAATGACTGACTAGTATCAGTATGTGTGACTCTGCTGCTAAAACGACTGGCTTCAACCACAGATCTGACATGTTGATTTACTCCTCGAGAGGGTTCTCCTATCAATTTCACTGCTATTTAGCCCAAACATCTGCTTTGCAATGCAATTATGATGATGTAATCCTTTAAGCTGTGCTCTGCCTCACACTTGTAGTCCGACATCTCTTGTGATGCTGGCCGATGATATAAAATACTGTACCTTGTGTATTTAGATGAGTAGATGTTTGGATCCTGCAATGACTAACTAGTGTTAGTGTGTGCAACTCTAATGCTAGGTTCAAATGTCTTCAGCCCAATATCTGATCTCAAAACCAAAAAACTGGAAGCTTAATGTAAACAAAACCAAATTAGTATAAAATGTTAAGTCAGCAGGGAAGGAAATATCCAAGTAAAATGGACTCTGTTTAGTACTTTTGTTCTTTTAATGTAAACTCACAAGACGTTCTTAAGAGTTTTATTAAAAGAGTTGATTTACAGCAGGAGAGGGTGCCACCATCTGTTTCAGACCATTTTACCCCAAATGTCTACTGTGCAAAACATTAAAATGTTCATCTATTCAAATGCACTTTATTTCACTTTTTTGGTAAGACTTCTCCTGTAGCTCTGGCTATTGGTACATTACAGGTCTTCTCTAAATATTGTGAGTTACAGAGATGACTGAATTATCCACATGATGTGCTCTTTACACCTCCTTTTAAGCAAAATATTGTCATGGGAAAAGACTTCTCACTACTCTTTCACTTACTTTTAAGCCAGACATATGCCTTAGAACACAACAATGATTCCATGCTTTCAAATATGTTTTGTCTCACACTTGCAGACTCTTAGACTTAGCTTGTGGCACCAGCAGTTAATAAACAGTTAAGTAGATTTTGGACATAGATAAACATCTGTTCAAATCCAGCAAAGGTCAGTACAATGTGCATGTAGCAACATGAACCTGTGCCTTGTCCATCATTCTCATAAAATCTTTTCATTCCTTTAAGTCAAACATAGGCCTTTCAGCACACTGAGGATTTTGTACCATTCAAGTATGTGTTCTATGACTCTTCTGGTAAAATTAACTTCTACAACACGTGGACTTAGGTAGGTGTTCAAATCTAGTAAGACAAACATACACACACACACACACACACACACACACACACACACACACACACACACACACACACACACACACACACACGCACACACACACACACACACACACAGACACACACACACACACACACACACACACACACACACACACACACACACACACACACACACACACACACACACACACACACACACACACACACACACACACACACACACACACACACACACATGCACTTAAACAATGTTGATATGACACACTAACAAGAACAGAGCCTTTTGAGACCTCAGACTACATTTCAGGGGCTCCATAGCCATTTCAACACACTACTGATATCTTTTTTAGTGTGTGCATCATGACACATCAGATATGATTATTTCTCTGGCACCAACAGCAGATATACAGCTCTATGAGGTATGACCTCAGGCAAGTGTTTGTGTCTGGCAAGGTTTAACTACTGAGTATGACAGAGTATGCTTACAGGCAGGATTTGCTTCCCCAAAAGGAATGCTATTTATTATATGACTTAATGGAAATATCCGTGTCTACCTTTTATTATTTTGTTCACAATATAGAGGTTAAAGTGATGTGCATCATGCTGCAAAGTGGTCACAAAGTCTGACTGGACCTGTGTTACGATACTTTCGTTTTGTTTTGTGGTGAGTAGGTGATGTCAATGCATTCATATACTTCCTTAAAAGCATGCCCGATATAATGATGTATTATATGCATTTAGCTCAAAATAGATTAAGTAATCAATGCTATTATTTGTCAAAATTTAGTAGAATTAGCCTCTGACAGCTTGGCTCTACCAACATCTCACAATGGAGGAAGTGACTTATGTATGGAGGATAACATTATCAGAGACCAGCATTCAGCTTTTATATGTGAAATGTAAAATTTCAACAGTTCCCTCACTACATGTAAGGTTTCACCTGTTTGTGAGTTATGTTTGTTGACTGTATTACAAATATTACTAATGTGTTGAACAAAGGTCACTTCAAGGCTAAATGTGATTTGCAACATGATGTTATACACATTCATAGGGATACCTTGACAGATTGTATTTCACTGTGTATTATGTGATACATCTAATATGTTGTTTACACTGCTAAAAATGCGATATACGCAAATCAGTGTGAAATGACAGCTGACATAGTTCCCTTGTAGCTAATGTCATTATACAATACTGTTAGTGTATAAACTGGTTTTAGTTAAGTCTTCTATGAGATAACTATCAATTTGTGGTCCTCCTGCCACACATACCTACATAATATGCATATGCAGATACTGACATTCCTACACACATAACCCAGAAGACTCCACATTATTTTTGTCTTGAAAAACTTGCCTTTTAATATATGTCAAATGACAATATCCCTTATTTCTGAACTCATATATCTCATCTGTTATAGTTAGAAATCTGTAACTATGGATTGTAGCATGCACTTCGGTTGATATGCTGTTCAAAGTGACAGTGCTCTATATGTGGTAGGTCCTTCTGGATTGCACAGCATAAATGCATGGGATGTATAACTGTCACACTTTGTGCCATAAATAATATTGCTGCCACAACAGATTGTTTCCACAGTAAGTATGCAGGGATCTTCTCAATATGTCCCCAATTTTACATGCGTGTAATTTGCCATTTCAACTTCATTTTTGCGTCCTTAATACATATAAGTCAAGGAAAAGGTTAAGGTTGTTTATAGTGTGTATGCATTCAAACATCATTTCATTTCTATGTAACTTACTCCTTTTGTTTAGCTTCACAATATGCATGACAATGCCTGTGAAGTTCTATAACTCTGCACTATCTATAGTTAATGCAAAGCTCCCTGCTGTATCTGCTTTCCTTATGAACTCTGATCTCACCTCTCAACTTTTCCCACTTTTTTATGAACTTCCCTCATTTTGTACACTGTAGCTGTGTCTCTGTCATCTACTTTTGTCAGTATTTCAGTTTTAAATTCATTTAAACGTGTCCCTGAGTGATCCTGATTATTTCTGTAGTTCGTCCTAATTTTGATAATGTGTTTGTACTCTATTTATATACAACTATACATTTGTTGTTAAGTTCCACCTGCCCCGAAATTATGTATTCTAAGTTGCCCTTGCCTTGTCCTGTGCTGTATGAATGTACTTGCTTCCTGAAGATAAGCTTATTTGCAACCTGTTGTTTATACTGTGTGTGTGAGCTCTTCTACACCTCAACATGGCCCCTAACAGGTGTTTTGGCCATGAACAGGTGTTCTCCATGTGTAGGGTTGCTTGGCATCCTATTGTATGATGGGCAGAGATGTCCAATCACATAGGCTTTAGCTGAATGTGCACACACTTATCAATGAAGCACCAGAATATGTTAAACTGAATGCAGACTTTCAAAGAACAGCAACAAGATGTAAGGAGGTATATTCAAAAACGCAATGCAAAGAACTGAGACTAGATAATATAATGAAAAATTAATTTTCTCTTCAAGAAGACTGGCAAATCCAAGTGAAACTGTCTTGTGAAAATGGGAATGATAAACGATGTGGGAGATCTAGTGCAGGAACAGAAGATATTAAGAAGTCAGGTTAGGAATTTATAGAACTAAGTAAATAGGACTGTAATAACACTAACTCATATGATGACATGTTCTCTGATTTGGAATCAGACATCCTGAAGACTGCTTTTAAACGGGCCCTAGAAAACCTTGCTAATCACAAGGCTACAAAAAATAATGGAATTTCACTTGAATTATTTAGAATTTTGTAAAATGATGCTGTTGCACTGTTGCTTATAATTTTCAAACAGATGTGAAAAACTCAACAATGGCAATTGGGTTGGAAAAGGTTAATTTGTTTTTCAATCCCCATAAAGGGCAATGGTAAATAATTTTGAAATTAGCAAACAGCTGCACTTGTTTTGCACACTAGTAAGGTAATGCTTAAGATCATGAAAGTTACACTCCATCACTATATAGATCAAGAACTACTGGGTGTACAAGCTGGTTTTAGAAGAGGCAGTGACACAAGAGTTTAATGTTCTCAACTTCTACTGGATAATAGGAATGGCAAGGAAGTCTCTGGAAAAAAATCTGCTTCATTAATGATTCTAAAGCCTTTCACATGTGGCTCATAACAAACGGAGGCAGGTTTTTAGGGATAATTTGATAGTAGTTCTCCTTTTTTTTCCTCCTGAGAAATTTGCATTCAGATGCAATTGATGGAACCAGATATGTAATACACGATTCATTCGTGACTTGTAAAGTAGTGGGGTAGGCTTGTGTGTTTATTAAATGTATACTCTGAATATATCATGCAAATGTTGGACTAGACAAATTAGATGCTGTAATCAAAATTGCCTGCAGAAATATATCAGCCTCCAATATAAAGATGAAACTATTCTGATGGCAGAAAGTGAGGAGACATTATGAAGGTACTGATGAAGGTGAAATCAGAAAGTTCCAAAGCTGGCTTAATGCTTGGTATCAAATAAAACTAACATTCCATCATGTAGCCTTATTAAGTCTTTGCAAATACATGGGTTAGAAGTTGAGGCAGTGACAGATTTTAATTTCCTGGGATTAGAAATCTCTGCAGATGGTGACTATAATCATGAATAGCTACATCCTACTTGTGAGAAAGATATGACAAATGAGAATAAGATATTAAAGAGCAAAGGCTTCACATTGTCAACAAAGCTTCTTATACCAAAGGTATTGTTTTCCCAGTAGTAATGTATGGCTCTGACAGCTGGAGTATAATTAAGGCTGTGCACTAGAAAATTGATGCTCCTGAATCACAGTGTAGGAGAAAACTATTGAGAATAATGTGTAATGTAGACAGATCAAATCACTCAATGCTGCTGGAAATCCTAATGTTAAAACAAAAGCTCAATTACTTTGGTCAAATAATGTACCGATAAGATTCACTGGTGTAGATAATGGAGTTGGGAAAGACTGAAGGTAAAAAATGAAGGGTGGGATGTAGGTTAAGATGGACAGACAGCATTAGTAAAGTAAGGAATACACATTTGCAAGAACTTATTGAAACCACTGCTGGCAGAAAAGCCTGGCATGTTTAAGCCATTGAGATAATCAGAAATTGGACTTGAATAACTTACTAAACAACAACAGCAGCAGCAGCATTGAGTTAAGGATGGAAGCAATCGGTACATCAAGGCTCTTCAACATCCTCTAGCATTATCTAAATACATTATTAATGAATTAAACATGTTCCTGTGCCCCATCACCAAGCACACTATTCTTAATCTCTTTTCTTTTCTGTATCGACTTTCATTATTCCAATGCAACTCTTTTTATTCCAAATACCTAAGAGCAAGTGCTCCTGCTACCCTATTGCCTGGTTCACATATCACAGATTGTTAGGTGAGGGGCTGCTAATTGTTTGTGGAGATCAACCTGTGAAATGTGATAGGTTGCTCCTTGCTTAAGTAGCAGCTGTCAGCTCCCTGTTGTAATTCTGAAGATCATAACTGTCATTGCTAGAATATAAAACAAAAAAATTCAAAAATATAGGAGGACAGTGAGTGTTGAATATCACTGTTTTCCTTTGAAGTTGTTTTCAAAGGTGGGTCAAGCCTGTCTACAACTTTCCAGTGTGGGGAACAAGTCCTCAACTCCCAACCCAAGATTATGTACATTAACTCTGATCATCATATCTTGGATAAAAGACAATATTCTACGAAACTGGGTCTCTAGCTTAGTATACATAATTCCACATTTACATTCATTCAGTTTTGCTATTCCAGGACTCACACTAAAATTTCTCAGTCAGAATATTTAATGGTTACTAGCTACAGTCGTGTGGAATCAACTTCATTCTCTGACATAGACTAGTAATTTGGAGGCCTGTTTATGGAAATTCCCCAAATATCATCTTTATATAAGAATTTCCTTAAATAAATACAAACAGCCTGCATTTAAATTAATGTAACTCATATCTGTGTAATTCATTTTAATGTATTTATTCTCAAACTCTTTGTAATTATATGCATAATTTCATATTGTTTGTTGCTTTAACTGTTTTTATGAATAGTAGCTAGGGTAAGGTACTTAAATACTGAAATACATAAAACAAACAAATAGATAAATAACATTAATACATAAACTGCATATGAATTGATACATCTGATTTCTTCTAATCACCCTGACATACTAAATGTCTGTCTATTGAAATGCTAGCACTCAAAATTCCCAGTGCCAACAAGCTGAAAAAAAGACCAAAAACAAAGGAGGAGAGAATCTCAAAAATCGCTCTTCTCCTTTAAACTTCTTTTTGCAGGGAGGCAAGCCCACCATGCACCCCTCCCATGTGGAACAAACCTCCCAAACCTAACTAACTTATATATACCAACTCTAAGATTGCCATACCTCAGAGAAAAGGGAATATTCTGAGAAATGGCATTTCAGACTTAATATATATAAGTCCATTCATTCAGCCTGTCAGTCTCCATATGTTGGGATTCGTTGTAGCAGGTACCAACATTTTAAATTGTTACGCAGTGGTGGCTGGTGACTTCAAATTAAAGGGGGGCTGCAGGAGACAGCTGAATGGGTGGGGCCAATGGGAAGGGGTGTGACCAACTAGAAAGGGGTGGAGCTATGCTCAAAACCACAACTGAAACTTTAATTAAATATGCTGCCCTGGGTGCCAAACCATCATTGTGAGAGTCCAATCAAGACAAAATGAAGTGTAGAAGAAAAAAATATTTCAATGCATTGGCTACATGACAATTTACTTAATATCTAGATGGAAACACAAAGGTTGTGAGGCATGAAAAAATAAATTGCTTTTTAAATACATTACTGGAATGCCAGTCAAAATCAAGTATAAAAAAACAAGCAGCACTCAGCTCAAACCACTTCTCCTTGTACTGCAGTTCTAATTATAATTTATATTAAGCTTTCTAAAATTACCAAGTAACATGCTGAAAGTAGCAATCTCTGTGATACCCACACTTGTGAAAATGTTTCTTATCCAAAAAAGACCTGCTGCTTGACAACAACTATCTACTTGTTTCATGGAGAACACATGATCAAAGTAAAAATGAACAGCGAATAAGAAACAAACTCAAGATAAATTGCTTAAAGGATTACTGCACAAGTTATGGACCACACATGATAGACTGGCATTCTGTTTAGTTTACGGGTAAAACCTGCAAAGATAACTGCAAGTCTCCAACAAATGTAATGAGCTTCTGAAAATACTGTAATCTTGTCCTTTATTACAAATACTGTCATATGCATTTCAATACCTAAGGCTTATACGTTATCTAGTTATGTAAATATTCTCTGCATGGCAACAATGAAAAGGCTTTCATTGTTGGTAATTCTTTAACAGTATGCTTATTAAAGCTTACTTGCATCTTACAATCTCCAACAAGCTTACCTGATGGTCATTAAAGCATTGCTACTTTAATACAGAGCAACAGGGCACTGCAACAGCATGCATTTTCTGAATAATAAGAAGCATAAATCAACAGTATAAAAATATGACAGAAAACCAGAACAATCTGCAAAATCAAGGACAGATGAAAAGCCATGGTCATACTTGAGGTCTACCTTGGATGGGGGAATACTCTGCACACTTACACTGCATAACTGCTCCTTGTCTTGCTTGGAAACATCCAGAGCCACCACAATGGGGAGTGGATGGAGTGCAACACATAGGTCACAGTTTGAAATGTCTCTGTCTGATGGTGATGGGTCTGACACTCATACCTCTCAACCTCAAATCAAGAAATCTGGACAAAGCCATACATAGAAGTGGGACACGGGCCCAAAAACAAAGACGATTTTTAAATATTGCTCTTATAAACTTAGAAAGATAATAGAATAGTAGTAGGTCTTGCATTAGTATGAATTTTTGAAGGGTATGAAATCTGAAACTCAAATGTCTGCCATTATTTTCTAACTTCAATCTTTAATGATTTGCTACTAATTTGCCAGAAAACCACAATTTTATGAAAAACAGACCAAATATGTTATGCAAAAATATAAAATTGCTACACAATACAGCTGGGAACCTGTCAAAGAAGGGACATCTTTTTAAAATTAGTACTGTTAACTTGAGCAGCTGACAAAATAAGAGCATCTACATGCATTTCTGAAATAAAAGTAATCTATAACTCTGATCATTACAGTTATTTATAATTGTAAAACCTCCATGATTTCTTCCAAAATTGCCATTTTGCAGAAGGATTATTAGGGGGAGAGCAACATTTTGAGACAAAATTGGAGACAGTTGAGAGGTTTGGATATTCCTAATTCTATAAAACAATGTATTTGCATGTACCTCACAACCTCTTAATGCAGGAAATCTGGATAAGGCCAAATATATTGGGGGAACATACAAACAGTACTAAAACGAAGGTTGATAGAAAACAGGTCTTGCTTTAGCATGCATTTTTCTAAAAATTATGACGTCTGAAACTGAATGTCTGTCATTATTTAGTGACTTCATTCCTAAATGATTTGGCAGAAAACCATAAATTTTATGAGGAACAAACCAAAAATACGAAGCAAAAATCTATTAATTCTGCAAAATTCTGGATAGTTGAGAGGTATAGTTCAGCCGGGGCTGTCTGAGTTTGCTGCCCCCCATCACAAAATCATGGCCGAATGGAGTGCCCCCCCTGCAGCCATTCCAATGTCCCATTCCTTGGTTATTTCACCCCATTTGCCATAAACACTATAGTGTGCATACTGCTTTACTTCTGCGATGATATGGATTTCATTTTAAAGTTTTATTTTGCATTTTACAGCACAAACCCTAATAGATATCTGCTAAACAAAGCAATGCAGTCTCACAATGAAAATAGACTTAGCATTAAAACTTCTCTGCCCTTGAAACTCACATTCATTGAAACAGCATTGAAACCCACATTCATAGAAAATACATTTTGCCAGTGGCAGATAAAGATTAATTTTGGGCTGTTTTCAAATCATAGGCCCTTTGAACACGAAACATACACGTGCTCTTTGATACACCTTCCTGACTGTATTAAATTATATTCCTTGTACAATACAGTACAGTTGTTAGAGGCCATTTTAAATGTATTGTTTTGAACATTTTTCCAGCAAACAATGAAACAAAATGCATGCACCAATAATGACAAAACTGCCCAATTCAGAACATTTCCATCATAAAAGTCTACTCAGACTTCTACACTCCACCAGTATCAGTAAATATGCATGATCTCTGAAGAAGTAAAAGTCATCTAAATAATTCCACATTAAAGAAATCTGTTAACTAACGAAGAGGTTACTGCTAGCAAACTACTTTATATGTCATTGTTTCATCTACAAATAAAGTGCTTCTTGCCCTTGAGGAATAAATTGCCTATGTTGCATTAAAAAAATGATAATGCTAGTAATATCACAATAGGGAATGGATGGCAAACTGATAACAGGTTCATAGTTACTAGGTATCTTCGCCAAAGAGGACTGCAGCATCCATCACCTTTACAACAGAGTACAGTATCAGCAATGGGTCTACCTACTGTGGGAGTAGAACCCACAGTCTTCTGCATCAAGAGCAAGTACACTACCTGTTGTGCTATTTACAACATAAGCAGAGTTGGCATAAGCAGCACTAAACCTTTGTTCCCCTGCAGCTCTCAGGTCCTTGTAAAATCTACTCGACACTCAGCTGTATCTCTGAACATTGCAGCACAAGAAATCTGGAAAAAGACAAAATTGATTTGTGGGGGGGGGGGGCAAAAGCCCAAAAACCAGGGACACATTTTAAACATTGCTTGTATAATGTTGGAAAGTTGCTAGAGTAAAATGCTGTGTTACCACCATACATTTCACTGCCAAGTATTGAACCCAGGACCCTGTACAAAACAGCCAGAGCAACATACCACTATACCAACTCATCTATTTTTATGAAAGAATGGAAGACTGAAACTTAAATGGCTACCATTTAGTGAATTCAGTTCTCACTATAGCTGTCAACATATTAGCACAAAACACCTGAACAAAGCCAATAATTGGGGAATACAGCCCCTAAACATATTCAGTGAGTTCAGTTATCACCATAGCTCTCAACTTTGGCACAAAAACCCTGGACAAAGCCAATAATGGGGGAATACAGTCCAGAAAATAGGGACAAATATCCACTGAGGACACCCACACAAACACAGAGAGGACATGCAGACTCCACACAGAAGGCACCTCAGCCAAGAATCAAACCAGACAACTTGTAGCTATCAGGCAACACTGCTACCACTGTACCACTGCACTATTGGCTATGTTAAGTAACAAAGATACAGAAACCACAGATTTTATGAAGAACAGAACAAATATGAGGCAAAAATCTGCAAATGTTTTACAAATGGTGGTGGGTAGAGAATTCAGGCTCTTGTCATTTGGGCCCAAGGTATGGGGTTCAAGCCTTATTCTCTACCCACCACCATGAAGCAACTGGGACATTACACACACACACTCAACATCCTATGTGTCTACATGCACACACCCAACACCCTACCTGTCTGCTGCAGCGATCACCTGTCCTCAGCCCAGCTCCTCCATAACAATCCTGCAGCCTGTTTGGGCCTCCATAATGGCCCGCACATGCTGCTGGGTCTCCCGCGAGATTTGAGGAGGCTGGAGCCTCCTGCTGTTGGTCCAGCCTGCAGGAAATGCAGTCCAGTGTGGTCATCACTGCACAGACCTCTGGGCTGGAAGGGTGGAGTTTCCTGTCTTCCTATCTGGACTGCCTCACAGAGCAGTCTGGAGCTCAGGAATGCCTGAGCATGCGTACTTGGAGTTCTGGTCTGCCTAACATAGCAGTCAGGAACTAAGTTCACAGAGTCCAAGAATTTTTTCTTTTAATATGTTCTACGGTGGGGGGAATGGGGAATTTATTTTATCCATTTTACAGGTGGGGGGCTGCAGTCCCACAGTCCTATAGCATGAGCTGCCCCTGTTGTTACCTTAATGGTTGCTTATTAGTTTACTTCTGAAAGCAGCATAATGTTAAATGTGGCAGAATGACATTTGAAACAGATCAGTTTTGTAGCAGTGCAGTACAGTTGAATTCCATTAGTAATTTTGTGACATCTCTACTGACAATATTTGAGACAGTCATTTAGTCTTACTACAAAAAGAAATCATATAAAATTATTCATGATAATAAAGATTGTAGAATCAAAACAGTGATAATGGAAAAGAAGATGATCCATTTAATCCTAAAAATATAATTTTAAAAATGAATGTGAGGGGAGCATCATGCAAAGTTTTAACAAGTTTACAATACTTGACAAACTCTGTCAGACTATAAATTAGCTTTGTGATTTCAGTCTCACTCAGTGGTCCACTCAGGTACATACCTTTTAAGCTAAGTTCATACCTCTAGTCTAATAACTCTCTTAATTACCTAGTTAATTAATTTAATCTGTGGCAATATTTATACTATTTCTATTTATAGTTTTGCTCTATATCTGCAGTCAGATGTTATAATATTGTCACATGCAGTTCGTCTTATACTGACGTGTTCTTATTTTGGTGTATGAATAACACCTGTACACCCTCAACATACATGCAAAACAAGCTATAATGTTACCCAGATCATATATGAGACATGCATATGTTTCCTTGATTTAATATAACCTTCATTTTGCTGAAAGTCATTTTTTTTGTTTTTAAATTTGTTTTCCTATTAACAAGGTAAGCGAGCTGGACAGAAGTTTCATTACAGGGGTGACTGAGGACCAATGTTTGTTCAAGTGACTTTTTCACAGTCATACAGCAAGTGAAAGCTGAGAGAATCAAACCCTTGAACATAGGCAGCAGCTTGTTAACATCTCATAGACTTAATCCTCTGCAGTAAATGCTAGACATTCACAAGATCTTTCAGTGGCAACACTAACAGAAACTTTATTTTAAGTACTTGACAAATCATATCAGTGTTACATACTTAACTTTAATCTAAAAGCTGCATTACATGTTTTATCATAGTGTTTGTGTCACTTGAATTTTAAAGAAAGTTTTTATTCAATGGGCTTTTGTTTTTGCATATCATAAGTGATATGCAAGACAGTAGGAGTTCAAGAGAAAGGAAGGTCTTTCTGTCATGGAGATCCAGTTAACTTTCTTGAAAGATATTTCATTGTTTTGTGCAAGGTAAAGAAAACATAAGATCTTATTTTTCAGTTGTGTGTGAAACAGAAGCATTGATTCAAGATATGTTATATGCACATTCAGTGAGTGAGGCTGTGATGTTCCAGGCTTCCAATGTCAGACGTATGAGTATTTTGCAGGTTAATTTAATAACATTTGGATTTGCTGTTTCACATGAGTTTGAATGTTTACATTCTGATTGATTAGAATGCTTCAGTTTTTTGCTTATTAATCTCTGGGGAGAGATCTGTCAGTGGGGTCTGTTATGAGGAAAGATGTGTTGCTTTTTGGTAGTCTCAAATAGCATTTAAGAAAGCTTAAGAAACTGATTTCAAGTATTTTAGTACTAATTTAGTTCCAAAGAATAGAAACATTGTTTTTCAATATGTAGTGTAACAATGTAGTATTTTTGCTTGTCTTAGTAAGTAGTTTTGCATTGGGGAAGATCTGTAGGAGGTTGTTAATGAGAAGAGAGAAGGGTAGAAGCCCAACAATAGATCACTGAGGGACCCCATTAAAAGTGTAACAAAATGACATAAGTGTGTCCAAGCAAAGTCTAAGAATGTTGTGTTGAAGAGGTAGGTTTAAAACTACAGACATTGTCAAAGAAACTGAATTTTTCAAGTTTTTGCAATAAGAGTTTGTGTTAAACATTATTGAAGATTTTTTTTTTAATCATGACTATAAACAGTCTCTGTTTTAAATCTGACAGAATTGTATTAGTGAGGGAATAAAGAAAAGTGACTATCTTATATTGATTCCTGAGATCATGATTTTGTCAGTAACACTATTATGGACACAGATAGTCTAAATTTTTCTAAAATATGTTGGTATACTATACTTTTAAGCAGTTTGTTAAAGGTGCAGTAGGTAGACATGACTGAGATTATTAAACCCAGAAAGATTATTAACCTTACAAAGTCGATAATAAGATGGTGGTGTTTAATGCACTGGGGCTAGAATATATACTAAGGATAAGGCCAAATATAACAGCTAATGGTTTGCAAACGCATTTAGGCCAGACAGGTACTTTTTTTGTGTAGTGCACCAAAGTAGGGCTTTCAGGTATTTTGATGATGTTTTTAACATTTCTGTATGATATGGAGCTAAAATAGAAATGACAGCTATCAAAAAGAGAGTTAAAAGGGGTTTCAGGAAAAAAGATAAAACAGTTGTTAAAGAGAGGCAGAGTTTGTGGGGTGTAGAATTTAGATTTTGTTGTATGAGATTTAACTGCTCTGGACTAAGATAAGATGAGGGATTGTTTGACTTAAAAGATATGCTGGAGGAGTTAATGCTTTTCATTGCTTGCAGGAAAGATTTAAGGTGACCATGATTTATGGATTTAAGATGGATGACTTTGGATTTGTTAGTTTTTAAACCAGTATATGCATTCAATTATTGATAGGTATTGTATGTTGTAATATCATTTCAATATAGGTTCCAATTTTTCCATTCATTCTCTCTATTTCTGATGTGTTTTTTATGTTCATTTCTTATCCATGGTTAGATGCATTTTTCAGTCTGATTTGTTTTAAGGGAATTCATTTATTATAAATTGGGTAGAGTAGGTTAGAGAAAATAATGATGGATGAATTAGGATCACTTCAGGAATAAACTGGCACCAGTCAAGAAACTGTAGTTCTTATAGATTTATATGTTCTTAAGTGTGTACTAAGCTAATGACGACTGGGGCCTTTTAAGCCTAGCCATGCATCCCAAAGCTCTGACAAGTTCTGGTACTCTTTTTAGTGTAATCAGAAAATCAGGAGCTTAGGAGATGTGACATTTACAAGCAGGGGTCTGAGGAATGAACCATTTACAGACTACCTATGACCATTAGAGACATAGGTGCCTAACCTGGGGTGTATTTCAGTTTTCCATCCTGTTGTCATAGTTACATTTGAATTGTGTTAGGAAGGAACACTGTTTCACATAGATGGAATGCATATCTGACTTTCTAACAGGTTCTAGTTATATCACAGACAAGGTTTAGGTCTTTAGAGTGGGTAATTCTGGTGCTGTTGGTTTTGCAGATATGAAGGAAGTTCATCAGAGGAGGGTCTGAAGATGCCTTGTTTTCCAGATATAGATCTCCCCTCAATAGGGTGTAGGAGACACAATACAGGGATAAGGATTTGAGGTGGTCTGCATGGAACATGTTATTTATGCCCTGTATTCTTTTAGTGAGAAACATCTGTGGATGTTCCATTTATTGGGTATGCCTGCTTAAGTACATATCAAAGGGGGCATTGCACTCAAAGAGATTTAGTGAGCAGTGAATACTGCAGAACAATGTCCTCCTTGGACCTAGATGCCATATGTTTGTTTTTCAAAGTTGCATGACATAGAATGAGTTCCTCACTGCTGTAGACATGTGATGGTCAAAGGCTAGATTACTGTCTATGTGCATACCCAAAACCCTGACTATTGGTTCATCTCTTAAGGGTGTGGTATCAGTACGATAATTACCATGTGAGGCCAACTTCCCAAAGGATACTATTATGCATTGTTTGGTATTTTATTTTACTCCATGGCTCTGACACCTGTTATTTGTCTGTGTCAGCCCTTCTTGTAGAACATTGATGTCAGTTGTGGATTCTATTATTCCTTCTAATTTGAAGTCATCTGCAAATTTGGTCAGACAAAGGCCCTTGATATTGACTTTGACTTAAGAGAAGTGGATGCCAAAAAGGAGAGGTCCCAGGCCAAACCCTGTGGGGCTCCACTGGTGACTAGCCTCTTTATAGTGGTGGGCTCCCCAATTCTAACATTCTAGGTCCTGTCTGTGATGCAGTTTGTTATCCACAGGGTGACATAAGGGTTTATACCTTACCCCCTGAATTTGTCAACAATACTGAAGTGAAGTGTTGTATCAAATGCCTTAGTCAGGTCAAGCTAGGCAATGTGAACAGTTTTGACACATTCCTTGCTTTGGTGATCTTCTCAAAGAAGTCTACCAGGTTCTGTAGGCAACAAATGCCCTTAATGAAGCCAAACTGGGTTTGGTCTACTGTCTGGAGGTTTCTTATGTCATTACTGATAATTTTCATAATAACTTTTTTCATTGCTTTGCATATGACACTAGTGAGAATTATGGATCTTTACTTCCCAGGATCCATAGATGGCCTGCCTCTTAGCAGAGGGATGATGGTTGCCATTCTTCTTTCCTAAGAAATGAAGCCTGTTTGGAGGGCATGGTTAAACAGTTATTCCAGAGAAATTGATATGTTGTGTGTCATGCTATTTAGAAAGCAATCTAAGATATTGTTGGGGGACATCTATGCTGTGTTCTTGGCCTGAGAAAGAGCATTGAGGACATGTTCCTAGTGATAGTTGGTATAGTTATATTTTATGGTATTTCCTGAGGGTAGGCTGGGGAAGGAGAGAGCAAAGTTAGAGCTAATATTGTTTGCAAGTAAGTTTGCTATATCTCACTGTAGGTCACTCCATTAACAATGTGCTCTACATGCAATTGTGCATTGGATTTGAGGTTGCAGACATACCTGAAGAATGCCTTGTAGTTGTCCTTGTCCTTGCAGGCTAGATTTACCTCAAGTTTGGCTTTTGTAGACTTGCTTTGTCCTCTGAGTTGTTTGTTCAGTTTAATGAGAGCATATTTATCCTGCTGAGCACTACACTTCCTAATTTCTGCTATGATTTTCTTCCTCCTGTTGTACAGCATATTGATGTTGTTTTTCCAGGGTGGCTCATTTTTTTATTTAGTTTTCTATTTCTTCATAGTGGGTACAGAGCTGCCTCTATGCAGCCATTAACATGCTTCCACAGGTTATCTGTGAATGGTTGCACATAAGCACTAGTGTTCTTAGGATTTATGGGTGCCTGAAATTTTGCCAGGTTATCAGTTAATGGTAGGGAGTTAGACTTAGAGTAGTTTCTGAATTTTCCACGATTAACTTGGGTTTCGGTTTTTATTTTTACTTCAAAGGAAACCATTTTGTTGTCTGACCTTACCAGAGAGGATATTACACTAGGGCTGTGCTGCACTTTCTCATATTAGTGAGGACCAGAGCCAGGTTGTTTGTGCCCCTCCTCAGCATATTGACGATCTGGTCGAGGTAGTTTGTATAAAGTCCATAAATATCTGTGCCTACATGTTTCTTGTTGTAAATGATGCCCAGTTAATAGTAGGGTAATTAAATGTGCTCATGAATATGGTACTGAGTTGGATGGTGTCTCCAGTAAGCTTAAATATGTGTCATGCATTTCCTAGATCATAGGGGGACTTATAAATTGCAAATAAGTGGTATGGGGTTTTGCCTGTGGTGATTTGAACACGAGGAATCTCAAGTGCATTGTCTTGTTTGACCAGCCTGAAGGTATATTTATTTTTGATGTAAACTGAGACACTTTCACCTTTAGTTTCTGCGTCTGTAGTAGAAGATCTGATTGAATGTGTGGAAGGCATTATACCTTTGTACTGCCAGGGTGCTCTCTGTTACTTTAAACCATGTCTCCATGACTGCACAGAGATCAGCATTCTCTAAGGTGAGGAGAGCTTGTAGAAAGTGGATTTCCTGTTTAGACTCCTGGCATTGAGCAGTAACACCTTCCTATTTTATTGGCTTTGATTTGCTATGTTGGAAAGATTGTCAGTCTTATTGTGTCACTAATCATAATGAGCATTACCTAAAAAAGGTGCTATGGGAAGGACAATGTTTTAGCTAACACTAAAAAGCCTGGAGGGTAAAGGTGTAGACTATCCCTGGCAAAGCAGCATAGTATGTAGACCATCTCATTCCATGCTGATGAATAGTGCACCCTCTTATAATGACCTCAGAAACTAAGCCGATTATTAAAGTCAGTCATCTTCTGTTTGCATTATGGCATCATTTGAAAAATGTAGAATGCTGCTTAATGCTAGGCTCACACCAGTCTGTGACACATATTCCAAGAGTTCTGCCATGTCTGTTCTCATATAATCTGTGGAGGCATGCCTCAGGTCATTTACAATAACATCTACTATAACTGTGTCATACTGGTACTTGTGGTCCAATGACCTGAGTGTGTGCATAATCTGGAGGATCCTGGCACTTGGTAAGCAACTGACCGTGACTTTCTTCTTACTCAACCTGGTGAGGGGGCAACAGTATGTCTCATGAATGAGTCTCCAATGAACAGAATGTTGGACTGTGTAGTTGCTTGCCTTATGGGCTTAGAAGTAGAGGCTCCACGAGATATGGCTGTATGTGTTGATGGGGGTGCTGTTTTGAATGAGCTGAGGACATTTGTTTTGTGTGCTTAGTCTAGTAGTCCTTTGGGGTTAAGTAAGGTTACACTTAGGTGCCTCAGCATATGTGGTTTGTGTCATGTTGTGTATGATGGGTGCAGTGTGTGTGTACTCCAGACTACCTGATTGACATTAGGAGTGCTTCTATATGAAAGATTTGCCTCCAGTGACATTGCATAAATACATCTCTCACAAACCATATCCATTTGAAAATTAACAGGTTGTCAGAGAACATAAGAGAATTTCTACATTGCCTCAGAATGCCCATATCAACCAAGCTGACAACAGGGATAGTGGAAAAGCTCATATCCATGGCAACAGGCTTTTTATTGATTAGATGGTTGCTATGACAATATAGATTAAAGTCAAGAGTATCTCATTCACAATACTGGAGGCAGTTCTTATCATTGCACAAACTAGTTGCCTTATGCAAATTGGGTATTTGTGAAATTTTAAAGGTATTTTTACAGGGAATATGTCAACTCAAGGTGCCTGCTTCTGTAGAGGGCACTGCCAAACATTTCAGGGAAACTACTGTAACAGATCCTGAAGATTTATGGATGAAGTAATTAGGGAAATATTCTTAAGTTAGGTTAGACAGTACCTAATCAAGCAGTTCTTATTGAAAAGAAAGAATTAGCTTTGTCAATAATGATGAATAGTGGGGATTCAACTAATTGGCTACTACCTGGGTACTGCCAGTGCTGGTCTCACTGCAGCCTCACACTACTGGGATTCAAAGTCACTTTGCCTGTTCTCTCAGCAGTAGCAAAACAGGATCAAAACAGTAGCACAAATTCCAAGCTGGTTCCTATGAAGCAGATTTCAGGTATTTTGGTAATCAGTATTCTCCAGAAAATAATGTCCATATGGTCTTCTCTCATTAACAGCAAAATGGAAGCACTAATCTGAGGATTACTAAGGAGACATGGAATGTGGGCTCCTGTTTATTGGTAGTATCAGAACAGATGTTAAAGCTAAGAAAAAAATGGGTTAATATCCTAAGAGTTGTAGTGTGCACTGAGCATCAAAAGCCTAAGGGGCTAAGGGTCTAAGGGGAGAGTCTTCCCAATTGGTCTCTCTGTATCCAACAGAATAAACAGATGATCTGAGATTAGGAGGTATGTTCAAAGTCAAATGTATAGCAAGGGTGGGCAATTGAAAAGCAACTAAGAATAAATCCAGTGAAAAAATAAATGCAGTCATATAACAACAGAGTCACACAGTAATTCAGTTAAATAATAATGTAGTTAAATACTTGTAGATAAATAAGAAATTATTTTTCTCAGCTCCCCCCACTAATAAGATGAACTGGATTCATTTTTAAACAGTGAATGGAAAAGAAATTATTTTATAACTGACCCTAGATATGAACTTTAAAAGCTCCATGAAATAATAAAAAACAAAAACAAAAAGTTGAGGTAAAACACAATTTCAGATAAAACAGACTGTTACATTAAGAGCAAAAATAAAAAATAAAAATGCAGGTGTCCAAAACTTAAATGAATAATTCCAATGCGCAATCAAATGCAGTCAGATAACAGCATAGTGACACAGCAGTTAAGCTAAAGAATGAGGATTATGATTTTGTCACTAATTATAATGAGCATATTATGTATTTGAGACATGGATACCAAGAAATTCACCTTAAGAGTGAAGCTTGATTGGTGAATCTTGGCATCTATGTTGAGAATACATAATTCTTTGTTACAATTGGAGATCAGATCATAATTCTTTGCAGTGGAAAGAGACTTATCTTCTCTATGTACTAGTTAGTCAAAAATTATATTTAAATAGATAAAAACTATTATAAATAAGGTGTTGTTTTGGCTTTGAAAGTTGGTAAAGCAGTAGGGAAGTGGCTGACATCTTTACATATTCCCTGTCTATGGGAAACAGTTTAATTCAAAATGCATGTACAATTCAGCAGACAACAGGCAGAAATAGGAGCTGAAAAGAAGCCATATCATGCCCGGCTACTGCTGTTTTCTGGTTGAGGCTGTCTGCTTTTAGTGCAGACTCAAAGTTAACAGCACACAGAGGGTGTGTAACAATTGTTAACAATTGTTAACCACCCCTCTAAGCATTGTTAAGGTCAGGACTCTCACCATAGCAGCACTGAATCAGGATATAATTAAGCTGTTTGTTGAGAAAAATCAGGATGCTCCATATACTACAATGGAGTTAAATACTAGCAACTAAATAAGAAAACCTATTTCTCAGCTCTTCACACTAATTAGGTTTCAGTCAGTGAATGGAAAAGGAATTCTTTTCTATTTGATCCTAGCCATGACATTTTGAAGAAAAAACTTTCAAGTAAAACAAAATTCAAAACAAAACCAACTATAATATAAGAACCAAAATAAAAAAAATGCAATTATCTAAACCTTAAATGATTACATCTAATGCAAAATGAAATGCATTCAGATAACAGAAGAGTAGCACAACACTTCAATTAATTAATAATGTAGTTAAGTACTTGGACCCAATAAGAAATCCTGTTTCTCAACTCCTCCCTCTAATTGGCTAGACTAGATTCCTTTTCAATTACAGAATAGAAAACTGACTCTAGCCAAGAACATTTAAAACTCCATGAAGAAAAAACTTGTAGTTAAAACAAGCTTAAAAAATACAATATCAGCGCAAAAATAAAAAAAAAATTAAGGGTACTTACGTATTATCGCAACCACATTTGTTCCGTTGTGTAACTCATTATGTTTACAAGACAGGGCTGTATGTGTAAGTGTAATGGGCTATGTAAACTCTGAATTACCTTTGTTTGGTTTTCTTGTGCAAGTGGACCACGAAGAAGAAAGGAAAGCAGCCCTCTTGCAAACGAGTGCAAGAGTGATACTGTTTGTCATAGAGCGCTTTTTTTTTTTTTTTTTACAAAGAATGACAGCATCCAACCATGTGATGTCCTAAACTGACCAGTACAGCAGGGGAACTGCAATCCTCCTTCATGTTGGAGGGAGGATCTCAAAAATGAAGCTCCTTGTAACCCTTTATGTGATACTTACTACTGCAAAAGTTGGTGTTGCACTTTCCAAACACTTACTATGCTGTTCCTTGAACAGAGGAATACCTTTCCCAGTGTTGTCATAGGTGCTCCCCGCTCCGCAGTATCGTTTCACTTTCACAACTGAAAACCGCATTCCTGCAGGGAAATGAGTGCCTGAAACACTTGCAAATGCTGATGATAATCCTTAGAAATGGGCCAAAAAGTTTACATTACTTTCAGAAATGGCATACATTGCAACATGACATGATGCCAAAAGAAGTGTAAATCCCTGATTCTCAATGCAGATTTGTACAATGGAAGAAAACATCAGTTGCATATCCCTTACTATCAAGATGCCAACAGGTGATACCAGGGTGGGTACTTCATGTCATTTTGTAAGGATTCCATTTCAGAAAGTCATTTAAACTTTTTGGACATTAGTAAGGACTATTATCAGGCGGCTAAAGTGTTTCAGCTAGTCTTCTGTCTCCAGGTATGCGCTCTTCGCAACAGCTAAAATGTGGTTGCGATAATACGTAAGTACCAAATTAAGTATCCAGACCTTAAATATGGTGATGCACAACAGTATCAGATGAAAGTTTGGCTATACTTCAGGTCCCAGTTAATAAAGGAGGAGCATTAAATGATTTGAAAGGCCCAAATGGTCACTTAGTGATTGTGGCAGAATTTATAACAACCAGGTTTCTCAGAGAAACATGCAATAATCAAGCCAATAATGGAAGAGTTTTTATAGGTATGATTAGGACTAGTCAAGGTAAGAACTTGTGTGAGGTTAAGCAGCCAGAGAAATAGCTTAGAGACAATTATTTTTTGCTAATAAAGATGAATGTAAAGTTCTTTATGATACTAAGTTTATGTTCTTTTGTACGTTTGAGCACTTTTTGTACTGCACTTTTGATAATAGTGAGAATAGAGGGAGGAAGGATGTGATAAGCAGAAGGAAATATCATAGTGTGTCCTTAAAGGGTGAGTTTTAGGTGGGTCCACTATGGTTTGTTGCATGATTATTCCTGGCAGCAATCATAGCAGTGAGAAAAGTTTGTTGACCTTTTATATTAAAGTCATGGTTTCACCACCTTTGTATTAATGAGTATATTATCTGTGAAAACATGAGAAAGTAGGTCTTGAATTAGGTTTGATTTCCTAGTTAGACAGATGATCAAAAAATAATAATAATTGCTAGGTCTGAGAACATTTAGAAAAAGAAAGAGCCAATAATAGAGTAACAAAAGGAGGTGGTGCAAAAGGTTAAGATGGAAAATTGTTGTTTCTAGTTATATGAGGGCAATCTGGGTACATAGGTCCTGAATTAAGTTTGATGATATTGAGATGAGAAAAATGTGATACTAGTATGTAGGTCTGAGAACATTTAAGAGGGAGGAAGCTATAACAGAGTAACAAAAGGAGGTGGTACATAAGGTTATGGAATGAATGTGTAGTAGATGGAGGTATTTAAACTGAGTTGACCACCAGAGTGGGTTATTAACAGGTAGATGGATTTTGATGAGTATTTCTGGAGTCAGTGTGGGATCATGTTTTGAAATGAAAATATTGTGCCAGGTGTATGGAAATAAAAGTAAGATTAGAAAGACAGTAAACAAAACATAGCATCTAGTTGGGCATAAATCAAAATGAAAGATCCAGAAATACAGACTGTGGTGCTTGTCACTGTCTACATAAATAAAAAAAAAAAAACATACTTCACAGAGAAACTTCAAATGACACAACACTTAATAAACTAAAGGAAATCTATTAGAGATGATCAGAAAATATACAGAAATTTCCAAAATACTTGTACTCTTAATGGACTTTCAGAGATGAAATAGCCATGGAAGCAGGAACTGAATTCAAAGACAGGCAGAAGCTCATTTCTGAGGCAATGATTAAAGAAATCTCAAAGCAAATCCATGATAGTCACTACATGATTAAAAAGACACAATGCCATGGGAAGGAATGTGTTTTCATGGCAAAGAATAATAATGACATTTAGAAAATAAACTACTCCTGTAGTGTATGCCCAGTATATAAATATGTTAACTCAACAACCTTTTGGAATACGTAAAGTACCATTAAAGCTGTGTTAATATAGTTTTCGGACGTTTTTGAGCTGAATGACCTGGTCATCACCAACATGGAAGACCATTGCTCCATGCCTATAGTCAATTCCTTCCTGGTTAAATCTAACCACAAACTGATCACTATGGAAAGCTCCATCTCGCCTATACCTAAGGTGACCACCCTGAAAATCTTCTCTAAAGCCGACTTTGGGCTCCTAAATACAGAGGTGGCTAACTTCTTGCCACCCATGCCAATGGAAGATAGCTGCATGACTGCTGAATCATACACAAATGCACTGTATGAGCATGTGCACAAATGCATGGATCTTGCCATAACAAATAGAACTAAGATGCTCCCCTTCAAAAAAAGGAAGCCAATCCGGTGGTCCTCAGCCATCAATAAACTCTACATAAGAAGGAAGAAACTGTTGCAGAAAAAAATGAAGTCACACGACTAGAAATCTTCCCTTATCAGTCTCAACAAAAAGCTGAGATCCCTTATCAAATCCTCTAAAGGCAGCTATGAAGGCAGTATTGTGGCTGACACCAAAACAACCACAAAGCTTTCTATAGCTATATCAAAATCCTCAAAGGCAATACCCAGATTTGCTCTGAGTTATTGCACAATGGCACCTTCTATACTGAGCCAACAACTATAGCCATCATAGTGGCCGACGGTGCCAACTTTACCCCTCTCTCCCACCCAAGGGCCCTATCACATTACCAGAAGAAAGCCTGATACACACCATTTCTGTGGCACACAGCTGCATCGTCCAAAGCCAAGAATACAGCATCCATGGGACCTGATAATATCCCTGGCTGCATCCTACATGAGCTAAAAACCAAACTGGCACCAGATCTGTGTACCCTGTTAAATCACAGCCTTACCTCAGGCTATGTCCCTAATGAATGGCACACTGCTACAGTCATCCCACTCCATAAAGGGGGAGCAACTACAGACCCTGGGAACTATCTTCCCATTAGCCTGATGAGTCTGGTATGCAAAGCTATGGAGTGCATCGTCATGGACCTGCTTAACAATGAGATAGGCAGTCTCCAATCTCTTGACACCACACAGTTTGGCTTTGTCAAGGGGAGATCCTGCCTGTTGGAACTGGTTGACTTGTTCAAGGCAGTCACCAAGGCTGTGGATGAGGGTAAGTTGTCAAGGGGAGATCCTGCCTGTTGGAACTGGTTGACTTGTTCAAGGCAGTCACCAAGGCTGTGGATGAGGGTAGGGCAGTGCATACAGCCTACCTCGGCATGGCCAAGGCCTTTGATACCATTCCCCACACAAATATCATTGATAAACTCACCAAACTAGGCATCAATCCTTACATCACTAGGTAGGTTGCAAATTGGCTCACAAACAGGATCCACAGAGTGAAAGTTGCGGATTTCAAGTCAGACTGTCAACCGGTCATGAGTGTAGTCCCACAGGGCTCGGTCCTGGGCCCTCTACTGTTTGGCATCTACTTTTCAAAAGTCCAGGCCAACACAGAAGGACTTTGACTGACCAAGTTCATTGATGACTGCAAGCTAGGAGTCATTATCAACTCCCCAAGTGATTCAGACATCCTACAAAATAACCTCTCTGAGATCAATGACTGGTGTCGGAACCACAGCCTGAAGCTTAATGCCAAAAAATGCGTTATCATCCCCTTTGGAAAAAATTCAGTTCCCATGAATTACCAAGTTGATGGGAGCCCACTGAACACTGAAGGGGACATAAGAGATCTGGGCACCTATGTCAACAGCCACCTCACCTTCGACCACCACATTGCCACTGTGGTCAGAAAGTCCTTTTACATGGCACATGTTATAACCAAAGGTTTCACATCCAGGAAGAAAGAGGCCATCATCCCTCTCTACTCATCCCTCATTAGACCAGTCATTGACTATAATGCCCCATTTGGCATGTATCTGACCAGACATCTACAACAACTGTAGAGGCCACAAAAGTACCTCGCAATTAGGATCCTAGGCCTTAAACACATGTCCTACATGGACAGACTCAAAAAATTTCAACTGTTCTCAGTGTCTTATCTCCTACTTAGAGGTGATCTCTGCTTGACTTACAAAGCCATGTCTGACCTAGCCCTACTGGAAACGCTACACCTAATGAAATCCCAATCCCCCCGCACTGCACACTCCAAAGATCACAACCTCATTACCACAATTAACAGAACATACTGGAGAGATAGGTTCATCTCCCAAAGATTTTCCATAGTCTGGAATAAGCTATCCATTCATGTCAAGCAGAGCACCTCACTGGCCCTCTTCAAGAGAAATCTTGACAATTGGATGGGTAACAGAAAGTTCACTCCAGGGATCATTCCAGTTGCCCTATTGGATAGGGGCACTGTGAACTAATATCAGGTGGCACAGTTCCTGGGCAATTTTTTGGGGCTAGGCTTGTAAAGGCTCAAGGACCTTTAGCCTAGTACACACCTATGGACCTATGAACATGGAATCCAGCAGCTGTGCAATCCAGTGAACAGAGAAGAGGGGTGTAAACGAGCGTGCAGACACAGAACTGTCTGTGGCATGGAAATCACTTCTTAAGCAGGTGAAATGAATGCAAATGAGGCTGTTTTGTGATCCAGGAAGCAGACAGGTATCTGTGCAGAACTTATGTTGGTGTTAGACATGTACATGGACAATGTCCATGTACATAAATGTAAAAATGGATCAGGGGCTGTAAAAGTCCAATTTGAAGGTCATAACTGTCATAGTAGATACAGATATGTGCAAAACTATGCCACGTGAGTCCAAAAACTAATGCAATATGATATAACATAATAATTATTTAATACCCGTGGCATGCAGCAACATGTAAACATGCCGTTATGCAAAAAAAAATTAAATGTTTAAAAACTAAAAATAAGACATATGTGAGAATAATGCATTATAGGGCCCTGCATGTAGTATGTACAATGGTAGAGTTCAGTGGTTGCTATGGAGGCAGGCCCTGGAACAGTGAAGTATCCAGGTTATGTACAAGGATCTGTATGCAAATGAGCTGGGATTACTGAATAGCAAAAATGGGCCACTATGTCTGAAGATAAAACCATTGTAGCCTCAGAACCATGTTGTTGTCAGTAGAACAGGTAGCTAACATACAAAGGGGGTGTGTCACCATACGTTTAAGAAGATTGGAGCTCAGCAGTGCCCATTTGCAATTTGCTTAGCTCAGCTGAGCGGGGGGGGTGGCTAGTGCTGCTAAGCTTTGTTTAACTGCGGGGAACATGATTTAGCTGGTTTAAACAATGCTGAGCATGCCCATGCATGAAAGTGTGATCAAACTGCTGAGCAATGTTTACACTAGCGCTGCGGGTTTGTGCACCTCGCTGCAGTGTTTAGCAGGGAAAGCATTTAAAAAAAAGGAAACAGCCTGGGAAAGTCAATCATGTATAAATTACTGATAGGCTCTGTTCCACTAACACTGGGCTATTTGAACCCCTCAATGATATACCTGGCAGGTGGAATGCATCATAGTTAGCCAATCACATAGACTGTATCTGCAGCACACCACTATAAAGTATGCATATGCCCTATAATCTGATTTGTCCCACATACTCTGCACCATTGGAGTGCAGACTTTGGAATTTTAACTGACAGAATGCTAGAGGGTGCTGCTGCTCTGCTACATCTGTATGTGCTAGAGGCTGAGATCAATGCTGATGCTGCTACTGACAATAGGCATAGACTGAGAAGGAGAAGATTGTTCAGACCCAGGGTGACCTTCTAAGGGCTACATGAGCTCTAGATTGTAAAGCCCTACAGGGGAAACAGAGACTTACTTCAAGAACTCACTGAGCTTTGCCTCCCTCAATCCAGACCAAGAACAAATAGAGGGGAACCCATTCCAGTGGAAATAAAGGTATGTGTAGCCCTTAGAATACTAGCTACAGGTACTTTTCAAAGACCAACTGGGGACATGATGGGGATCTCACAGGCATCTGCATCCAGGGTACTCCACCACTTCCTGGCTGCCATGCAAACACATGCCAGTGAGCACATTTATTTCCCCTGCAGCCCAGAGGACAAGGCCAGCAATATGCATCTCTTCCACAGTTAGCACACTACCCTGAGGTACTGGGTGCCATAGACTGCACTCATATCCACACCAAAGCACTGCCCAGTGAGGAGGGTACAGTCTACATCAACTGCAAGGGGTATCACTCCATCAACTCCCAGGTAGTGTGCAATGCCCAGGCCATTATCATGAATGTGTTTGCTGGTAGCCCTGGCAGTTATCATGACTCACATATCTGGTACACATCACAGCTGTATCAGATATTTTCCGGGGGGGGGGGCATCCCATATGGCCACCTACTGGGAGATGCTGGCTATGCATGGGAACCATGGATGATGACACCCATCAGAAATGCTCACCCACTGACAGAAGAATGCCATAATGAGGTACAGGCACAAACTAGGAACATCATAGAGCATATGTCTAGGGTGCTCAAGTCATGGTTCTGCTGCCTCGATATATCTGGGGGAGCCCTGCAGTATTCTCCAGCCACATGGGAACAGGTGTTCACAGTATGTGTCATATTACACAATATGATCCTGTGGAAACATCATCACAGGGAAGGGACACAGCCCCTGATTAGTGCCGAAGTCCCCACGGCCACACCCACAGGGGGACTCAGAAGAGGAACCCCCTGAGCCTGTCCCTGCAGGCAGACGTATGCGTGCCCAGTATGCCTTGGCAAAGAGGCAACACATAGCATATGCACTGACAACCTAGGATTCTAGGGACTGACACCTCACTCTGACTCACATACATAGTAAAAAAGATGCCAGCCACATCACACAACCTGTACCTTACAATGTATTGGCTGTGTACTGAGTGTGTCAGACAGAGTCAGCCCTGCAACACAGGTATCTCAGCTGCTGCATTTGCAAGGTAAGTCACTCTCCTTTATAACAAATGTACGAGGTACTAGACTTTGATAGCATATATATATGGACCTGCTGCATGTATGCAAGGGAATAGAGTGGGCTACTGGGCTACTTGCAGAGAACTAATAGCTATGTGGGACAACAGGTACTCTGTCCAGTACTGATTGACGCATAATATGCATTAGTCACAAGGAAATAAAACCCCCTGCAGTATGCAAGGAAAATGCCAAACAGCAGAGTCATAGGACAGATGCATGGCTATCAGTTCTAGAGTCCCCTACCCCCAACACATCGGTGTTCCCATACAGCTGCAGTAACAGTATGTTTGCTTGGATATAACAGCAGACCACACAGTCCCAGGGCTGTCCCAAACAACCTAGCTACATATTCAATTTTCCACAATATGCAGGGGTCAAATTGTATGTCTGCTGTTGATAGTGTGAGGAATTAAAACACACTTTCTTGTGGCTGGTGTGGCTCAGTGGGCTAAGGACATTAGCATGGTTGTTGGTAGTCATGGTTTGAAGCTGGCTGCACCTACCAATTTTGCATGTAAGGTACTCCTATGGTAGGAGTCCCACAAACTGTCAATATGCCCCAATCTGTGACTGCAGGAATGCTGGACAAAGCCAGAGACAATGGAGGGAGTCAGGACAGATGGCCAAACCTACAGACATTATACATGCTCTGAGTAACTTACAAGATGGCTAGTATAAAAGCAGGTTGCAACAAGTCAGACTAGCATCATGATGTAAAGGCCATCACTTAACTGTGTCAGTACTTACAACAATTCAGTGGGTTCCATTTAGTAGTATATTAGTGGAAAACACAACTGTATGAGGAACAGAGCAAATGTATGGAGCAGAATGCTGGACATCCTGCTAAAACATGTACAGTGAGAGATGTGAAGACTGTCACCCTGTGAGTGGTGTTACATCATGTACACCAGTCACATCAAATCTACAACCACTTAGAGCAGGAAATCTGGACAAAGCCATGAATAGTACTGGGACAAAGGCCAAAATATAAGGAGAAGGATTAACTAATGGCCAGACAAATGTAGACAGTTCAGAAAATAATAGGTTGTGCAATTTTCCTGGTGTGTATGGAGTCAGAAACTCAAATGTCTGTCATCATTTCCTAACATCAATCATTAATGATTTGCCACTGATGTACCAGAAAATCACAATGTTATGTAAAACATACCATGCATATGATGCAGAACTCTGTACAGTTTATTGCAATCTGTACAGTTGATAGGTATGCATCACATATTACATTTAGCACACAGCCAGGGAATTCCTTGGAAAAAATATCAGGGAGTTGTTGGACTGTCAGTATTGGCTGCAGCACACAAAATCCCGGACCGGAGTACAGGTAGGTCTGGCCTGGCATCACCTTGTAAGTACTGACAGTCACACTGCACACAAGTCTACACTTAGTTAACCTGGGCCCATATCTGGTCTGTGCATACAGACAGCTATGTATATGTATCTGTCTTTCCCTATCCTCCTAACACGATTACCCTACATATCAGTATGTGGCACAGACACATACACACACACACACACACACACACACATATATATATATATATATATATATATATATATATATATATATGGGTCTATGTTGCTTGCTCAAAATCCCAAAATCTCGAACAAGCAACATCGACACCCATAAGAGCGAAACTGCACTACCGGGAAAGTGCATTATCATGAAAGCCAGTTTTCCAAACTGGCAAAAAACAAAAGAAATACTGATAAAAATCACTATTTTGTGGGGGGGGGGGGCAAGCCCCACCTGCACACCCCCCACTTAAATATAACAACTCTGAGATCGCACTACAGTGCAGTAACAGGAAATATTCCCGTTACGCGCTTTATGCAGATCTGGGATCTGTACAGATCCCTGACGGCACTTTCTACCGAAGCAGAAATCACCGAACATACATAACCGAAAGTGCTGTTCACCAAAGCTGCACTTTCGGTTAAGTATGCTGGTTGTGCCGGTCGCACTACGGTGCGGTTAAGGGAGAATTCCCTTTTCCCGACTGTAGTGCGACCTCGGAGTAAAGTAGGGGGGAGTGTTGGGGGCTTGCCCCCCTACATAAAAGAAGATTTAATGGTTTTTTTTTTTTTTTTTTCGAATGCACTTTAACGAAAGCGCTTTTTTGGTGAAAGTGCTTTCGTTAAATTGCATTCGGTTATTCTGGATTTGGACTATTGAACTTTTGTTCAATAGTCCTAGATCCGCAGATCTCCATGCAGTCGAATTGAGCTTTCACAAACTTGATCATATGGGGTCGGCCATATGAAGATCGAGATTGTGGTGCAGTAGTCCCATATATATATATATATATATATATATATATATATATATATATATATATATATATATATATATATAAAACATATCTATATTTATAGAGAGAGATACATAAATGTGTAGAATGATGTACACCCACCAAACATATGCCTTTAACACAGTTGCAAAACGCACACATACAGCTACACCTAAGTTGACATCCCTGTCATACATATATATATATATATATATATATATATATATATATATATATATATATATATATATATATATATATATTTATATATGTGTGTGTGTGTGTGTGTGATGTATGAATGTGCACACCTACATGCAGAATGCTGGGGTTATCTTCACCTATACACCCAACTGTTGCCTGTTAGTAACAGACCAAGGCCGCATACTGATATAATCCACCCAACTACAGAACTCTGTGCCTGTGAAATGTCACCCTATAGACAGACAATGGTGAGCAGGTGGTGTAATGCGCAATAGCTTCAATGCAGGACTTGGACAGGCCATATTGTCACTGGTCCACCTAGCAAACTGCAACCAGCCAGAAATGGTGATACTGGTAGCTGTACGCACATAGCAGGGTTATTAACAGGTACCCCACTGCAAGGACAGTAGGTACAATAACAGAATAAAGCAGATTCACTGTGCAGGTCACACATGCTGTGTAATACAAGTCCACTTTGTATATCCCACAAGTACTGTGGCTGCAGCCACATGTACACCAGATGTAATTGCTGGAATGTGCAATAAGCACTGCTAGCTATAGTGTGTATTAGTAGGTAGGTAGAGGTTCTAATCTCATATCAGCCACCGTGTGTGTGTATGTGTGTGTGTGTGTGTGTGTGTGTGTGTGTGTGTGTGTGTGTGTGTGTGTGTGTGTGTGTGTGTGCGTGTATTTCCCTTACAGCAGTACAAACATCCCCATCTAGCCTATGTCTGTGCAATGGTCAATCATTTTATGGCTCTGTGAGTTGTGTCCTCAACATTGGCCTCCCTTTCAACACCTGCTGATGTCATCCACCTTAACAGCACTGGCTGACAATCTCAAAACAGATAAGCTCCATGATGCATGCAATACGTACTTAGCCCTATTGTGTATACTAATAGATAGGGAGGAGTTCTAATCTCAATAAGGGCAACTCTGTGTGTGTAAGTGTACAAATATATTCCCATACAGCAGTACTCATATGTGTATGTAATTGTCATGCATTTTACTTCCCTGTCACAAGCTGCAGGCCCTAAATAACCCACCCACATCTACCTAGGCATAAATGCTATCCACCACCACCTACATTTGTATGTACAGGTCACACGTATCAAGGGTAGCAGGACTTTTCACATGGTATGCATGCATGATTACACTGACTGCTCCCATTGTCCCTGACACACTGTTCGACAGATATGCACCTAGGTAACCACATACATATACAGCCGTACCTTGCTGATGTCTTATATCTGCTGTGCTGCCATGCCATCCTTTGCCACTGTATTGCCACCAAGTCTCCATAGCCCAGCCAATCAGAACCTTGGAACAGAAACATACACAGTTCTGTTAGACACCTGCCATTCTGCAACAGTACTGCCAAAATAACATTATGCAACAAAGGTGCACAAAGTTTGATGTGTACTCATGACACATGCCAGCGTACAGCACCTGTCATGGCATAGCACTACCACACTACAAAACTACATGTAATCTAATAAGTCACTCTGTGCAACAGACACATATTTTCATGTCACTGCATCGATGGTATGGATGGCAGGGATGTGTCACAGGTATCATCACATGCTCAGGGTGTGGTCTGTGGGTGCCAGAGGCCTAAGATGTGCCAAACAGTTGACAGCATGTGTGTGAGTCAGGAAGAGGTGTTGGCTAGCTGGCACATGGAGAGGTCCCGTGTGTGTCTGTTGGTGACCTGAATGTGACAGTGATGTTTGAGTGTATGTGTGTGTGTGTGTGTGTGTGTGTGTGTGTGTGTGTGTGTGTGTGTGTGTGTGTGTGCGTGTGTACACAGGCAAGCCATTTGCTAGCCCTACACATGGGTATGTTGGACAGCTGTGGACTGTACATGGCTGAACAGACAGTTCACAGTCTTCGGCCATGAACATGGGAACTAACTCTGCCAGGAGTGGCACTGCTACCACTATGCCCAGGGTCAGATACAGTGAAGGTAGCCGATGGTGACTTGTGTCTACTGTGTCTGTGTCCCTCACGGGACTGCCCAGGACCACATGCCCATGGCCTACCATGTCATGGTGTGTACATCACCCTCCCTCCCTTCTGTAGTGCTTTGAGGCACTGCCACTGCGGGAGCATAAGTATGCATGGTCACGTGGACTCTCAATGGATGTTGTTGCTGACCTATGGCCATGTGTCCGATACCCTACTCCCACCACATGTTCTAGCACAGACAATGTGCAGTGAAGGAATGACAATGTCTCACCCCACCGTCTGTCTGCTACATCAGTGAAACGATGCATGGCATCACCCATGTGGTGGAAGGAGTCACAGATGTCAGACAGTGATGCATCCATGATCCTGAGCATCCATCTCCTGTTGTGCTCAGAACGTGCCTGTGCCTCCATGATGGACCAAAACATGCTTCGAGTGACTCGTGATGTGACACCTGTGACAGGTGGTGGATGAGCAGCAGTCCTCCTTCCACATGCTCTATGATGTTCCTAGCTGCTATATCAGTGAAATGATGCATGGCATCACCCATGTGGTCGAGGGAGTCACGGATGTCAGACAGTGATGCTTCCATGATCCTGAGCATCTGTCTCCTGTTGTGCTCTGAACATGGCTGTGCCTCCATGATGGACCGTAACATGATTCGAGTGACTCGTGATGTGATGCCTGTGTCAGGTGGTGGATGGGCAGCAGTCCTCCTTCCGCATGCTCTATGATGTTCCTAGTTTTTGTGTGTGCCTCATTATGGCATTCTTCAGTAGGTGTGCATGTATTTCTGCTGGGTGTCATCATACACAATCCCAGTGCATAGCCAGCATCCCCCAGTAGTTGACCACATGGGATTTCCACCCCCCCCGGCAAACATCTGGTACAGCTGTGATGTGTACCAGATATGAAAGTTGTGATAACTGCCAGGGCTACCAGCACACACATTCATGATAATGCCCTGGGCATTGCACACTACCTGGCAGTTGATGGAGTGATACCCCTTGCAGTTGATGTAGACTCTACCCTCCTCACTGGGCAGTGCTTTGATGTGGATATGAGTGCAGTCTATGACACCCAGTACCTCAGGGTATTGTGCAACACAGTAGAAGAGATGCATACTGCTGGACCTCTCCTCAGGAGTGCAGGGTAAATAAATGTGCTCACTGGCTTGTGTTTGCATGGCAGCCAGGAACTGGTGGAGTATCCTGGATGCTGATGTCTGTGAGAGCCCCATCATGTTCCCAGTTGGTCTTTGAAAAGTACCTGTAGCTAGTATTCTAAGGGCTACACATACCTTTGTTTCCACTCAGATTGGTTCCCCTCAGTTGGCTCTGGGTCTGGGTTGAGGGCAGCAGAGTTCAGTGAGTTCTTGTAGTATGTCCCTGTCCACCCTGTAGTGCTCTACAATCTCCAGGTCATGTAGCTCCTAGAAGGTTACCCTGAGCCTGAACACTCTTCTCCTTCTCAGTCTAAGCCAATTATCAGCAGCAGCAGTGACCTCAGCATCTAGCACATACAGTTGTAGCAGAGCAACAGCAGTTAAATTTCCCAAGTCTGTACTCCAGTGGTGAGAGAATGGAGGAAAAAATCAGAATGTAGGGTGTATGCATAATTTATAGTAGTCTACTACAGATGCAGCCTGTGTGATTCGCTAACTTTGATGCATTCCACCTGTCAGGTACACCACTGAGGGGTTTGAATGGCCCAGTGTAAGTGGAACTACTGTTATCAGTAAATTGCACATAATTGGCTTTCACAGGCTATTTCCTTTTTTTTTAACTGCCTTTACTGCTAAGCACAGCGGCACAGAGTGCAGACATGTTCAGACCAGCTAAAACAAGTGCCTCAAGGCCAGACAAAGTTTACCAGCACTGGACTCACACCCCTGCTTAGCTGAGAGGTGCACCATGCAAACAGGTGCCACTCAACTCCAATTTGCTTAAAGATATAGTGACACAGACCCTTTTGATATGAGCTAGTTCTTCAGTGGACACCAACACAGTTCTGAGGCTACACAGATTTTATCTGCAGACACAGTAACCCATTTTTGCTATTCAGTTACCCCAGCTCATTTGCATACAGGTCCCTGCACACAACCTGGATACTACACTATTCCAGGGCCTGCCTCCTTAGCAAGCACATTGTACATACTCCATGCAGGGCTCTATAATACATTATTGTCACATATTCCTTATTTTTCATTTTTGAACTTTTAAACATTTTTTTTGCATAATGGCATGTTTGCACAGTGCTGCAGAGCAAACATAATATGGGTATTAAAAAAAACTTATATTAAATTATTTGGCATTACTTTTTGTACACACAGATCATAGTTTTGCATATATCTGTGCCTACTATGCAGTTTCTGACCTTCTACATGGGCTTTTACATCCCTTGTTCAATTTTTATTTTGTTATCTGTGTACACTTTGGACACCAACATGGGGTCTCCAGGACTGCCTATCTGCTTGCTGGATCACTCCATCACCTTAATTTGCATGCAATTCACCTGCTTATAAGATGATTTGCATGCCATGGACACTTCAGTGTTCGGACACTCATGCACGCCCATCTGCTCTGTTTACTGGATCGCACCGTTGCTTACTTCCGTGTAAGTGTTGTGCCACTATGCCTACATGAAAAATCACTTTGTGTAGGCTTTATTGAATTCCCCCCATGATCTAAAAGAAACCTACAGGGAACTGAGAAATAAAGTTAAAAAAACAATCAAGTTGGACAAAATTCAATACTATCAAGGTATCCAATACAAGCATAAAAACAGCCCTCAACATTTTGGACAGCTATTAACAATATACTCACCCCCCCCCCCCCCGCCCAAGACATTCAGCACCTCTGAAAATATTGCTACCCAGTTCAATAAATTCTTTATTGAATCCATCCTAACTCTGGCTAAACAAAATAATCATTAATTTGCCTCCAATACCCTCTGTCAAGTGCAAAAATATAGTCACAACCCCTTGTCCTTCAAACCTGTCCCCACTGCCACCGCAAAAAAAAATATACCCTGTAAACTCAAACCTACTATACTAGCAGCAGACAAACTCCCAGCTGATTTTCATAGCAGAGCAACAGAAGCCATAGCCTATCCTATATCCATTCTCATTAACAGGCCACTAGCTGAAAACATAGTCCCAGTTATCTGGAAAATGTCCCACATTATTCCACTCCACAAAGGTGGCAATTCTATAGAACTGACCGGATCTATATTATGATATTACATGCTCAGAAGAGCGAACGCCACATATACGACCCCATGTAAGTGAAAGCTTACAATACAATGTTTAAACTTCAGAACAGCGATTTTTTTTCCAAGGGAAAAAATCGCTGTTCTGAAAAAAAAAAAAATGTAAAACAAAAAGGCAAAATAGCGAAGCGCCTTTGTAGCGAATTCTTTCCCTGGGAAAGAATTTATTTGGCCACTTTCACTACTTTGCCTTTTTGCACTTTTTCATTCAACAAAGATACATTCGACAACCTGCGTCTGCGACAGAGTAATAGGGAGCCGAACTGACCAACTACCACCCTATTGCCATACTATCCTCACTATCAAAAATTTTAGAAACATGCATCCATAAACATCTCCTGTCCTTCCTCTTCAATCACAAACTATTATACAGTACTCAAAATGGCTTTCATCCTTCACACAGCACCACCAGTGCTCTGCTGTCTTTTACAAATACAGTGAACTCCCATAGAAACAATGGCAACTACATTTCGTCAATATTCCTAGACCTTTCTAAAGCTTTTGATATGGTGTCTCATAATAAACTAATTTTAATCCTTGCTGCTTTAAATCTCAATCAGTCCACTCTCACATGGTTCCAAAGTTATCTACAAGAATGCAAAGAAGCTGTCCTCTGGCAGCAAGAACTCTTTCAACTTCTGCCTGTCAACCTAGTGGTTCAGCAAGGATCTATCCATGGACCCCTCCTGTTTTCTTTTTTCACCAATGGCCTCCATACTGCCACCCAACAGGTCTCCATCATCCAATATGCTGATGATTCCAAACTAATTTGTGCAAACTCCACCTTAGAACTATTACAATCTCAGACCAAAGATACCTTTTCAGCAGTAGAAGCCTCGATCACAAACTCTCAGCTGATCCTTAATCCAAACAAATCTAAACATATGCTATTCCACCCCACAAAACCCACTGTTCCCTCTCCCCCATTCACAGTAACATCACTAAACAAAACTGTTATCTCAACAGCAATTCAAACCAAGCTCCTGGGTGTTGAAATTGACAATAACCTTAAGTTTGACATCCATATCTCACAGACTATTAAAAAGGTGCATAAAAAACTAGGCATTCTCTATGACTACAAACTATTTTTTACAAATTATGCTAAGACAACTATAGCCTGAACTTACCTCCTGTCCACACTTCTCTATGCCTCGCCTATTTTCATTAATCTCAAAAAAACTGACTTAGCAAAATTGGAATCATGTTACAACAAAATAGCAAGTAACCGGCACTCCATTGTAAGGTTCTGAAACAAAAAACATACACGAGTGAAACCACCACGAAAAAATACTGCTGTATAAAAGTCCAACTAATTTATTAAATAAAAAGAACAGATGAGCACTTTCACGTACCAACCAGTACGCTTCTTCAGATCTGAAGAAGCGTACTGGTTGGTACGCGAAAGCGCTCATCTGTTCTTTTTATTTAATAAATCAGTTGGACTTTTATACAGCAGTATTTTTTCATGGTGGTTTCACTCGTGTATGTTCTTTGATTTGTTCAGTCTTTTGACAAGGGAACCTTAGGACTTATAGCAGCATCTAATCTCATCAAGGTTCTGAAATAGCTAGATTGGTTAGAACTCCCTCAGATTTTACTCTACAATCAACTTACAGTGGCCCTTAAACTACTATACCAGCCCAGTAATACTCCTGCGCTTCCAAACCTGTTACAACCAAACTCTAGTACTAGAACCCTACGCTCTAGTCAAAAATTCTTGCTTGACAGAGCTAAAGCCAACAACAAGGCAGATGACTCTCTTCTTTCACATTTTATCCCTAAAATCTGGAATACTTTACCCTCTGACATATCCTCCACTGCCTCTTTGCCCCTCTTTAAAAAAGTATTGAAAAATCACCTTAATAAATCATGGCTCTGTAACTGTACCTCACCTGGATAATACAAACTACACTCACTAGTCTCCCTGATTTATTGATCTCCTTGCAATGTTACCACCTTACTGAAAACTCCTTGTATTCTCAAAACTGCTTAATATAGCACTCATCATAACCTTTCAAATGAGACATTTTGTATATACTTGAATACTAATCAAAGTTATTGCGCATATGTTTCATTTGTAACTGACTGCAGTTAACTTGTCTTACTTGTTCCATCCTCTGTTTTACCAGTACTGTAAAATGTTGTAAATTACCTCTCCTGTACTAATAATCCCTTATCATCATGTATTTTGTATTATGGATGTTTTTATTATGGTCACTTGTGGAGCTTTTGTCCCCGGAACTCTGCTGAAAAAGGACATGCATATAGAGGGACTATCCTGGCAAACAAATGTAAAATGAATAAATAATAATAAATAAAAGCACTGCTTCCGTCATTAGAATGCTGATAAGTAAATTGGCCTTTATGAGGAACCTTGGAGTGTGTAATCCAAATAATGCCCCTTCACCCCACTGGGAGACATCTGTAGACAGGATGACCTTGGGCTGTGGTGAGAACAAAAGGACAATCCCAAGGAATATTTTTCAAGTGCAACCTCTAAGATAGCTCTTTTCTGCAAAGATTGGGAGTCAACAGTGATCCAACACAGGTTGATGAGGTATTGACCATTGATATGCAAGTAGCATTTGAAGAATTCTCCTGTGATACTTTGCCAAATAAATTGGTGTAGTTGCTGCAGGGCCTTGAACCTAAGGGATATGAAATATTCTGTATTGAGCACGATACCTATGAACTCTAACCCTTTAGTTGGAGTCAATTGTGATTTTTCATAATTTACAATTGTTTGCAGGTTTGTACAAGTTAGGAGCATGTATTCTCTTGCTTTGATTAACAAATGCCTGGTCAGAGAGGAAATAAAGCATTCACTAAGGTATAGAAACACCTTGAACTCTTACAATCTCAGCTGCTATTCCTGCCAAATATTTGGAAAGATTTATACCTTGTTTGGTGTATATGAAGGACATGCAATCAGAGAGCCATTTTGAACATTATGGGGCCTGTGGTGAGGCCAAAGGACAAAATCCTAAAATGGTAATAGGTTCATAGGTTCATACTAGGCTATCTGCCCTAGGGCATTTATAAGCCTAGCCAGAGTGTGTTTGACTTTCGCCAACCATTTTAAATTAATTTTGCTATGCCCTTTTTCGAGGTTAGTATACTGTGCCTCTGTCTAACAGTGACACAGAAGTGATACCCGGGGTAAACCTATGATCCCCCATCCACTCATCAAGATTCCTCTTGAAGAGAGTCAATGAGGGACTCTGCCTAACCTGGACTGGGATTTTATTCCAGAGTGAAGGGAGCCTCTGGGTTATGAATCTATCCCTCCAGCATGTCCTATTTATTTCATTGCTGAGGTTCAAGTCTCTCGAGCACGTAGCTCGATGGGATTTGGATTTTCTGAGGTGCAGAATGTCCATTAATTTCGGGTTGGACATGGCTTTATACATCAGGCACAGATCGCCTCTGAGCAGGCGGTATACCACTGAGTAGAGCTGGAGTTTCTTTAACCGGGCAGCATATGGCATCTGTTTGAGCCCTTTGATCCTCTTGGTGAGGTACTTTTGGGGTCTTTCCAGTTGCTGCAGGTGTCTGGTAAGGTACATCCCAAAAGGGGCAATGTACTCAATTATGGGCCTGATGAGGGATGAGTAAAGAGGCATGATGACCTCCCCTGATCTAGATGTGAATCCCTTCATGATTAGGTGGGCTATATAAAATGTTTTTCTAACCACTTTGGCCACGTGGTTGTCAAATGAGAGATTGCTATCAACTTGGGTCCCCAGGTCCCTAATTACTTCTTCCGTACTTAATGGATTACCACCTATGTGGTAATTTGTGGGCACTTTGTTTTTGCCAAAGGGGATGACTATACACCTTTTGGCATTTAGCTTGAGGCCATGGCTCTGGCACCAGTTGTCTGTTTCTATGAGGCCCTTTTGGAGGATGCTTGCGTCAGCTAGAGAGTCGATTATAGCGCCCAGTTTGCAGTCATCTGCGAACTTGGTCAGCCACAGTCCTTCCGTGTTGGCCTGTACCTCCGAGAAATATATACCGAACAGGAGAGGTCCCAGGGCTGAGCCTTGTGGGACGCCACTTGTAACTGGCTTGGAGTCTGACATGGCTCCAGCAATTCTAACCATGTGGGTTCTATCCTTGAGCCAGTTTGCAACCCATCTAGTGACATAGGTGTTTATATTTAAGCTGGTGAGTTTATCTATAATGCCTGAGTGGGGTATTGTATCGAAGGCCTTTGCGAAGTCCAGGAAGGCTGTGTGGACCACCTTCCCCTCGTCAATGGCCTTGGTGACTGTTTCAAAGAAATTGACCGGGTTTAAGAGGCAGGATCTGCCCTTAACAAAACCGAACTGTGTAGGATCCAGTGTCTGTAGGTCCCCAATATCTTTTTTTATGAGGTCCATGATGATCCTTTCCATAGCTTTGCAGACCAAGCTAGTCAGGCTTATGGGGCGATAGTTTCCAGGATCCGTTGAGGCACCACCTTTGTGGAGCGGGACCACTGTTGCTGTATGCCACTCTTTGGGTACATATCCTGTGGTAAGGCTGAGATTGAACAGTAGTTTTATGTTTGGGTTTAGCTCTTCTTGGAGTTCATGCAGGACGCAGCCTGGGACACCGTCTGGTACCATTGATGCTGTGTTTTTTGCTTTGGAGAGGGTGGCTCTTACTTGAGCATCTGAGATGTCAGGGGGGCAGCACTCTGCTGGGATAGATATTTGCCCTTTTGGTGGGGGGGGGGAGTTTGCACTGAACCTGTCAGCTAGGATGTTGGCAATGTCTGTGGGTTTGGTGTATTTTTTGTCATTTTGGACTAATTCTGAGCATATCTGGGAATTCCCACCTAAGTTCCTAACATAACTAAAGAAAGCCTTGTGATTATCCTTAGTGTCCTGTGCAATTTTTCTCTCGAAGCTGGCCTTAGACGATTTTATGAGTGCCTGTAGTTTTTTGCTAACACTGATCAGAGATGCCTTCCCTTTTTGGGATTTTGCTCTATCACGTAGTAGCTTCCTCCTTCTATTGTATAGTTTGTTTATGGCTGGGGTCCACCAGACAGGACGTCTGCCTTTGGAGGATCAGGTCTTGGTTTTATTTGGGATTGCATGATCCATGCATTCCTGAAGGTGTTCACAGAATGCGTTTATAAAGGATTCTGTGGTCTGGGCCATATTTTCCACAGGCCTGGGGACTTTGAAGGATTATACCTCAGTTTTGAGGAGTGTGAAATTTGCTTTAGAGAAGTTTTTCACTGTGGTTTTCTGGGCAGGGGGTGGGGTCAGGATGTGAATATCCAGTGAGATTAGTTTATGGTCTGATCTTACCAGTGAGGGATACACTTCTGGTCTGGAGCATAGAGTCCCCATGTTGGTGATGATCAGGTCCAGTATGTTTTCCCCTCTTGTGGGAGTGGTAACAAGTTGTTCCATAGCATTTGAGTTTATAAATTCTAGGAACCTTTGAGCTAGGATGTTGGAGCTAGACTAATGCTCCCAGTCTATGTTTGGGTAGTTGAAGTCGCCCAATATAATGGTGTTTGGAGAGACATTCATATTTTCCAGTGTTCTCAGGAAGGCCTTTGCAGACCAAGCTAGTCAGGCTTATGGGGCGATAGTTTCCAGGATCCGTTGAGGCACCGCCTTTGTGGAGCGGGACCACTGTTGCTGTATGCCACTCTTTGGGTACATATCCTGTGGTAAGGCTGAGACTGAACAGTAGTTTTATGTTTGGGTTTAGCTCTTCTTGGAGTTCATGCAGGACGCAGCCTGGGACACCGTCTGGTACCATTGATGCTGTGTTTTTTGCTTTGGAGAGGGTGGCTCTTACTTGAGCATCTGAGATGTCAGGGGGGCAGCACTCTGCTGGGATAGATATTTGCCCTTTTGGTGGGGAGGGGGGGGAGTTTGCACTGAACCTGTCAGCTAGGATGTTGGCAATGTCTGTGGGTTTGGTGTATTTTTTGTCATTTTGGACTAATTCTGAGCATATCTGGGAATTCCCACCTAAGTTCCTAACATAACTAAAGAAAGCCTTGTGATTATCCTTAGTGTCCTGTGCAATTTTTCTCTCGAAGCTGGCCTTAGACGATTTTATGAGTGCCTGTAGTTTTTTGCTAACACTGATCAGAGATGCCTTCCCTTTTTGGGATTTTGCTCTATCACGTAGTAGCTTCCTCCTTCTATTGTATAGATTGTTTATGGCTGGGGTCCACCAGACAGGACGTCTGCCTTTGGAGGATCGGGTCTTGGTTTTATTTGGGATTGCATGATCCATGCATTCCTGAAGGTGTTCACAGAATGCGTTTATAAAGGATTCTGTGGTCTGGGCCATATTTTCCACAGGCCTGGGGACTTTGAAGGATTATACCTCAGTTTTGAGGAGTGTGAAATTTGCTTTAGAGAAGTTTTTCACTGTGGTTTTCTGGGCAGGGGGTGGGGTCGGGATGTGAATATCCAGTGAGATTAGTTTATGGTCTGATCTTACCAGTGAGGGATACACTTCTGGTCTGGAGCATAGAGTCCCCATGTTGGTGATGATCAGGTCCAGTATGTTTTCCCCTCTTGTGGGAGTGGTAACAAGTTGTTCCATAGCATTTGAGTTTATAAATTCTAGGAACCTTTGAGCTAGGATGTTGGAGCTAGACTAATGCTCCCAGTCTATGTTTGGGTAGTTGAAGTCGCCCAATATAATGGTGTTTGGAGAGACATTCATATTTTCCAGTGTTCTCAGGAAGGCCGAGTGGGGTTCCTGGGTTTGGGAGTGTGGTCTGTAGCAGGCTATAAACTGGAAGGCAGTTTTACCCACTGTTAGTTGCACATGGATAGTCTCTGATGCTTCGTGCTGTGCCACCAACCTGGAGGTGTGGGTATCTTTGACGAATATTGATACTCCCCCTCCTTTTCTGGTTCAGTCCAAGTTTTGGGGCCGAAAAGCATGGTATGAGGTATAACCTGGTAGAGCTGGGGTGCTCTTGGGAGCCTTGAACCAGGTTTCTGTTACTGCACAGATATCGATGTTCTCCATGCTAAGGAGAGTTTCGAGTGCATGCATCTTGAGGTTTAGACTTCTGGCGTTGAGTAGCATTATTCTTAGTCTCTTATCCCTTGTGATACCTATGGAGGTGGGTTTGTCTTTTGAGCCTTGCCTAAAAAAGGCACTATGGGGGTAGCAAGAGCCTTTGCCAATATCCGAAAGCCCAGGGGTGACAGGTGCAAGCCGTCCCTAGCGAAGCATCGTGGTCTGTCGAGCATGTCATCCCAGGCTGACAGGCATTGGATCCCCTTTGAATGACACCAATACTTAAGCCAATTGTTGAAATTGATCATCTTGTCTTCATATTGTGGCATCATTCTTGGTGAGGGTAAGATGTTACTCAAGGTCAGGGTCATACCGGCCTGCGCCACATGCACAGAGAGCTCCTCTATGTCTCTTTTCATGTAGTCCAGGGAGGTACGTCTCAGGTCATTCACACCAGCATGGACAATGACTGAGTCATATTTGTACTTGCCTTGGAGTGACCTGAGTGCTTGTGTTATGTGGCGGATCCTAGCGCCCGACAGGCAGCTCACCGTGACCTTCTCCTTGTTCATCCTGGTGAGCAGGATGTCAGTGTGCCTGACGATAGAGTCACCTATTACAAGTGTATCAGGTGTGCTGTTTAGCCTTAAGGGCTGTGACTGTTCAGCACACTGGCTTTGTGAGCTATGGGTTGCACGTGTTTTATTTTGGGGTAGTGGTTGCTTGGGTGTCTGCTTTGGAGGGCTCTGCTGCTTAGGCAGATTTTTATTTAGAGCCTCCGAGTATGTTTTTGTGTGTTTATGTGTTTGGTTTGCTGTCGTGGTAGGTCTATTTGAGACTGGAATTGTAGTGAGTGTGGTTTCCTTCTCCTCCTGACAGGTTTCGCCAGTACTGAGTTGAGAGAGCTTAGCCTCCAGTTTGGCTATATGGTTGCATCTCTCGCATGTGTTGGAATTTGTTGGGAGGAGGAGAGGGTTGTCTGTGTACATGAGGCAGTTGTAACATTGCCTCAAGATTCCCAGATTCACCAGCTGGACCAGAGAGGAGATTGATAACTGACCTTTCGACATGCTAGAATAGTATTGGGAATTCCTTTATAATTGAAAAAAGAAAGGGCCAATGGGGAACAAGGTACTCAAGGGGAGTTTATGAGGGTGTAGTGCTTTTAATTTTTTAGTGCTGACTTATATAATTGCTTTAGTGAGCAAGTGCCAGGTAACTTAAATGCAATGTGTTACAGGTAACTTAAATGCAAAAATGACAAACAGTAACTTTCTTTCAAGTGAAACAAGGAAATAAGTACAGTAAACAATGCAGATGTCACTAGGGATCCACAGAAGCGCTGAAAAGCCACGTTTTAGGTGGAATTTGTGTTTCAGGGAAATAACAAGCAAACAAGCATACAAACAAAGCTAGATTCAGCAGGCCTGGATCTAGTCTATGCTACAGCAAACAAGGTGTACCAATTCCAGTAAGAAACAGTTCAAATATGCAGGCACTATAAGCCTTTAACCAGAAATTCCCAGCTCAGAATCCTCTAATGACTAGCTACTAGCCAGAAATGGGGGAACCTGCTAAGCATTCATCCATCTAATATGGTAATATGGTAATACACTTCCATAAGGTTTATGGAGCATATCCAGCTGCCCTTTTCCAAGAACAGAAGAGCAGTCTGAATTGTGAATATACAGAGTTCCGGTTGGCGAACCAATTTGTTCTAAACACTGAAATCCAAGTTAGTCTCTAGCCCCCTCTTCTCTAATTTTTTTTTTTTTTTTGCAATTTTTTTTTTTTTTTTTTTTGCAATTTTGTGTTTGTGTGACTGTTGGATCCTTCTCACTTGGTGGAACATCAGGGATTTTCTTGTGCACTGGGGAGGAGAAACATGAAAGGATATGAAATAACCTGTGGACATAAACCTTTGTAATCAAGAATTTATAGTCATTCTTGCCAGACATTTGGGTGTAAGGATAAACTCCTCCCTGACTGCCTCCAGAGGAAGGTAATCATGCTTCCAATCAGGAGTGCTGGTAGGGCTTACTAAAAAAAGAATCCCTGAAACTGTGGTTTATTGGGTCACCTCCGATGTGAGAGTGGTGTTTTCCATTGACGTTCCTCCTTTTGCCCCTGGGAGAACTATCTACATGTGTCTTGGAATAGACCTTTGTATTTAGAACCACTTTTCACCCAGCACCCCTCTGATTCTTGGAAATGATCTTTGGGGTAAAGGAAAAATATGTGTCCATGGTGGAAAGTGTCTTACTATCTTTCTCACAGTAGAGCAATGGTTCTCACACTTATGGATCATCAAGAGAAACATTAATGGATGAAGACCCAAATAACTCCGAAAAATCACATAGATGCATCCAGGCTTGTCTCCCAATGGCAATGCCTGAACTTACCAATATGCAAGTGCTATGGGCGTCATGGATGAGCTGGACACAGACTGTAGGGCAGATGACTGGAAAGTAACATTCTCATTTACCTCCTCAGAGACAACTCCCGCAAAGGTATCAGATAACTCTTTAACCAGATCTCTTTGAAATCTGGTAAAAATGCCCAGAAATTCAATGATCTTAAGGGACAGGTCAATTATGTGTAAACTCCCTTTCCAAACCTATCCATTGTCTGAAACTCTCTGTTAGGCAGGTCAACAGAGGACTTTTTACAGTCAGCATCTTTCCTGAGGTGGCACAAAGACCATGGACTCTATGGATAGATCCTTGGCACTGAACTGTTTATCCTCAGGGGAAGAAAAGAATTTGACAGGAGTACTGGAGATGGACTGAAAGGAGTCAGGACCTTTTCACAGCTGTTTAAAAATCAACTGAACAAGTTCATCAGTGGATGGAATCATTCAAGAGGCAGACAGTCAGGTGCTGAAGGGTAGTTACACTGATTCCTCTGGGATAGAGTTTTTTGGGACTTCCAGTCACCCCCCCCCCCCCATTTTAGAGAGTCAGAGGTGTCTCCAAAGGAGACATCATCAAATGGAGATTTTAGAGACCCTTTTCCTTCATTGAATTCAGTGTCATCTGTGGGAGGTATCAGAAGAAGGATGGATCAGGTATCCAGGAATCCTGCCATCTGGGCATTCACTGTCCCCCTGGAGATCTTCCTAAGGAGGGGTTACAGTAGATAGGGCTCTTCATTGCCCTGAAAACTGAGGTCCCCAAAGAAGGAAGGGACAGTGGAACCCAGAAGAACATCCGCAGAATCTTGGTCATTCCCTGTCCCAAAGAGACACTGCCGAGGCAAACGTTGGAGCTAAATCAATGTGTGTCAATGCTCTGAAATGCAGGGACTGCACAAAGAAGTAGGAGTTGACACCTGCTCCCAAGAGATGACAGCACTGACTCAGACTCCAGAGGTCTCTGGATCCAAGAAGCCAAAGAGGTCAGAGAAATCAGCCATTCTGGAAGTAAGAACGTCTCCAGAATCGATGTAGTCAGCACTGAGAGGGTTGAGGCTGAATAGTGTAAAGACTCACAGGGAGTGGACTGTACTAGGAAGTATCCTAAAAGGGTTTAACCAGTATCAAGAGGGTCGGTGCTGATGGAGAGTTCCACTCTGATAGCTTTGGTGCCTTATCCTGTATTTGTTTTGGAACCAAAGATCCTTTGGTGCCAAAGATGCAGATTCCAATAAGGCTATAGGTTCCATAGATTTTGTCAGAACTGAAGCAATATTTAATTTTGAAACCGAAGATCATTCGGTGCAGAAGATGCAAATTCCAATAAGTCTATCAGTACCATAGATGCTGTTGGTGCCAAAGCAATATTTGATTCAGAACTGAAGACACTTTGGTGCCAAAGATGCAGATTCTAATAAGGCTATCAGTTCCATAGTTGCTGTCAGAATGATAGCAATATACTTACAACCAATTGGTTCATGGGAACTTAAATAAACCAAAGCTTTGTGCCATCTAGAACATGGAGAAAGAAGATGGCATCAAACTGCTTCTGTTCTCTAAATTTTCTGTTAAAACAGAAGAAAGGCTGAATACAGGGATATTTCACTTTCCTCCCTATAAGCACCAGAGACGGGCTCTGTCTCAAAAATAATTTATTCTTAAAACTCAATGGGCAGAATTCACGAAGCCTCCGTGTAAGAGTTACAAGTCTTGCACGGAGGCTTCAGTTATAAGGTGTGATGTCAGCATGCCATGCATATGCATGAGGGCATGCTGAATCACACCTAAGGCTAACACGGTCCATGTAAGACAGTAGGGGGTGTGTCCGTAGGGTGAGCCCTGAAAACGGACATGCTCCCAGAAGAGTAAAGGTCCCGAAAGTAAACTCCCACGACAGAGTCCATGTAAATGTGAATAAACACAACACAACACATGCCCCCACAGACTATGAACATAAAATGTATAAATGAACATCTTATATTTTTTTTTATAAGTTGTAAAGATGTTTGCCCGTGAGTGCGCTCGTTTGCGCGGGCGTGCCTGGTGCTTAGCCACAGTTAACAGTCAGTGGAAAAGCATATAAGAACTAAATATGCAAAGTAAGCCAAGAAGCAATAGCGCAGCGGTAGAGACATTGGCTGAAGAGGAGGCAGTCATGGTTCGAGCCCCCCCAACATCAATTTTTATTTTTAGTGAAATAAGCACTAAACAATTCCCTGACATATATGTACATATATAGTAAAATGTAATGAAATGGGCCATGTATTTTGAAGAAATGTGAGATAATAAAAAAAAATGTCAGATGTGCCTATAGCTGAGCTACAGTCTAACAAGTTGAGTATATCTGCCTGTAGGTGAGCAGTGTTTTAACAGGATTAAAATGAGTGCCCATAGGTGAGCAGTGGTTTAACAGGTGTAAAATGAGTGCCTGTAGGTGAGCAGTGGTTTAACAGGTGTAAAATGAGTGCCCGGGGTTGAGCAGCATTTTAACACGCTGAAACTGTGTTCCCGTAGCTGAGCTGAGTGTAATATGCGTGCCGACAGCCAAACAATGCGTAAACCAGCGTGGCCCGTTTGCACAGAGCTGCGCACCGTGCCAACAAGCTAACCGACGGGCAACGTTGAGCAAGCTGTATCAAAACTGCCTTTTCACAGACACACCTCCTAGCCTGTGTAGACAGTCATAAAATATAAAAAGCAATGGCCAGGCTCGAACCCAGGATACCATGCACCATAGTCAAAGTACTGAACCACTAAGCCATGACAGTTGCACTTAGAAATGCAGTAATAGCATATATATAGGAATGAATAGAAAGAGGAGCATGACAAAGCAGGTTTTGTGAAGCTGATACAATTCCAAAATGGCCAATCACAGATAAGTGCAGGAAAAATGGCATATATAAGCCCCATAGGCGGGAATACACAGCATAACCGATTGTGGAACCGACTTGCAGCCAGGAAGGCAGGTGTAGGAGAGGGTAGTTGCTTCCGAGCACAGAGGTGGGGCATTGAGGAGTCCAAATATATGGTTTGGCTCCTCATCCATGATCATGAGGCCCAACTCATGCAGGGCCAGGTCCTGTGGGGAGCATATAGGCCTGAGGCGTGGGACCGTTGGCACATGATCTCACCAGTGCCACAGGAATACCAAGGACTGGTGAACAGGTCTGTCACCATCATGCAGACCTGAAGAGACGGAAGCAGGACGAACTGAACCATTGGATCCAGGAGGCCCGGCAAATGCCCAATGCCCCACTACTGAGTAAGTTACATGTAATTATTTATGTAAGAAATTAACCTAGCTGATATTATGGAGATGTGTATTCCAATATTACTTCATTTATATTACAGCTGCAGGTGTCCATTCCATGAACCGTCGAGCCTAGGCCAATAGGCTGGTGTGGTTGTGCCACCAGGCAGGTCAGTAATTCTCTCCCTGTAACTGTAAAAAAATATATAAGTATGACAGCTTGCAAAAGAGTGCAGTGTAGTCACTTATTAATAAAATGTGCAGGTAACAGTGTAAGAGAGTTTGCAAGTATTGCTTGAATACAAAAGTGTGATGCAGCCTGTAATCCAAAAATAAAAATGAAACAAGTCTAAAATAAAGATGTCCCACCTGTAATATATTAGTACATAACCTGCAGCAGGCTGAAAAGTACAGCTACAGAAGCTGAGATAAAACACATGTGTGAAATATATCCCTGTTTAAATTCTGAAACATGACACAAGTGAGACTGTTGGAAAGGATTGTTATAACTAAAAGTAAAACATGTCAATAAAGCCTAGAATTAAGTACCATCCTGAATTGTAAAAATAAAACAAGTGAGAGTGTGAGAAAGAGGTATGAATCCACCAATAAAGTAGTAATAACTCCTGAATAAAGTATACTGCAGTCAGTACAGAATGAAATGAATGTGACAGGCAGAACCAAACAGCAACATGTGTTGAAAAAAGTACTGAAGCTGGAATGTGTGTCCCAAAATCTGGATATGTTGCTCTCAGTTTGCAATATGCAGATAGTATGGTTGTATGAAATACCAAACATCCACAGTTGTCTATAGCCATATAAAGCAAATGTAGCAGGATGATGTAGCTGAAAAGAACCAGATATGAATGTGTATGAATAAATATGAAATGTATATTGATGTAGTAGTAACATTCCTATCACCAACCTGAATTAGTTATCACAGAGGAAACTGTAGTCATACCTGTAGTGTGTATATATCTGCAGCTAGTAGAAATGTACAGCATATGTATAGGCATTTGAAGTTGTTAATGAAATATTTCTTCACCCTACCCTATAACCACAAATAATCCATTCCACGTGAAATGGGTATGTGCATTCACAATTAACACCCCTGGACATTTGTCCTGTTGGTTCATACATATTTGCATGTACGTTGATGCATGTGCCCTGTTCATACATCCAAACCTGATGGCCTGTTGCCATCAATCAACCCTGCATGTTGTTGGATTGTGTATTGCCATTCAAATTATGCATTTGTTATGTTTGCTGTTCAATGGGTTGAATTTATGGGTGTTTGGTTAATGGGAATACTAATGCATGCTGTTACAACTAATTGTGAATGGTATTGTACGTTACTAACCCAAACTGTCATAACATAATGCAAAAGATAGGACGACAGGGAAGGCGGGTTCCAGCGGACCCACCTCTCCCACCTCAGCTGGCGAGTGCACCTGGCAGTAGTGCCCAGGCAGGACCCTCCTCCGGTGGCCCTGTGCCACCTGCGGGTGGAAGCACTGCAGGAGGTGGGGCTCGTCCACCCTCTGCAAGTGTGGCCGGAGGAGAACATCCACTCACCCTCCGTAGTGTCCGGACTGTGGTGCGTAGGGAGATCCGGCACGCTGTGCTTGAGCCCCTACACCAGCTTGAGGCATGGATGGCACAACTCACGGGCGTGCCTGCTGCTCGGCCTACAAAGCCCCCAGCACAGCCCTGTCCTGGGCAGTGAAGGCACAGTGGCAACTGCCCATTGGTGGGGATCTCAGTTCCACTGTTACCATCTTTGGGCTCATGGGCTCGAGATATCCAAACATCCTTCCCCGTCAACTGTGTAACCCCCCACATGTGTCATACACCACCCCTGTATGCGTCTTGTTTGTCTTGTCTGTCAACCTCCCCTACCTACCTCCCCAGCTATACCGACTTCCTGTACATGACATACCACTCTCACCTGAAAAAAAAAGGGGACACTCTTTACCCACAAAAAAATTAGGCCCCATACATAGCTGCCCATTTTGCACACATGTCTGCTGGACATGTAAAGTGGCAATTACAATTGGCTGTACAACAAAAATTATTGTTGGCCTCACACCTCTCTCAGGGGTGGAAGGTTTCAAATTTCACACCAAATTACAAACATATGCACAGCTGTTGCTGACAAAGAAATGGGCAGCTATGAGCCTTTCCTACATCCCTCCTGCAAAACCCGAGCTTGTTTTCCTACTGTCCTACCCTCTCTGTGCCCCTTTTTTCACCACTTTCCTATCTCCCCATTTTCTTTTCTTTAAAAGAAAATAGCTCGGGTGTGCGTGAGAGTAAGCACTTTTAAGCAGTAGTAAGTGGGTGTCTTGTGAAGCTAGCGGCAGTGCATGCGTGACCTCCGCGCAAACCAGCACTAACCCGCTTACAACTGCTTAAAAGTGCCTTAGTCACTCTGAATGACAAGGCCTGTAGTTTTCTCAGCAGCAAAATAAAATACCTCCCTCAGTCTCGAACCCAGGACCTTGGAAACACTAGTCTGCATGACTTCCCACTAAGCCATGACTGCTATACAAGAACATTGTGCTGAAAGAAATATATCATAAAATAGTAGGAATTAATGTAAAGGGAATATAGCAAGTCTAGTACACAAACATGTCATGTATATTTACTGTAAAATCTAGTGGATTTGTAAAATAGTACCGTGTGCTGAGAAACAGTCATGCTAGTTGGCAGCTACTAGGTAATAATGTCACAGTAGCATTTGGCAAGCCACACACATACTCAGAGCAGGATAAACACTGCCATAGTTGAATAGTTAAGAGATCAGACATAGCAACTGTGACTGAGTTGCAGGGATGTCCCTGATGTGAAAACAAATGTCAACTGTGCCCCACTGACACCCTGTCAAATGTACTAACAGTAGGCAGAAAAGTGTAACTACACATGCAATGGTAACTATGACTGACTGAAGGTATGCACCACCTGCACGTCACAAATGGTGTACTAATACATATGCTTGAAATAACCCACAGTCAAAACTGCAGAATATCAGAATATGTCATTGGAGTAACCCACTGCTATGTACCATTCCATGAGGCTGATAAAAGATGCACTGGAGAGTATCTGAGGCCTGCTCAGCAGCATGATCAAATACCCCTGTAAGTGTCAAGCCCACACCATGGCCAGACCACACTGCATGTAACACCCTGCCACAACAAACACATAGGGAATTGCTGCCCAGATGTAGTAAGCATTATAAGCTGTGAATGTAAATGGAAAATAGGAAAGCCATAGCAACACATTACAGGAAAGTGCCTAGCAGGCATACAAGGAGTGAATGTAAAGGCCAAATATTGAAGCCATAGCAACAGATTGCAAGAGCCACTGCTATATACCAGTTACAACACAATCCCCACAGGAAAGCACACACACCCATATACACAGTATTACTAATTGTAGGTGTCAGTTTACATACACACGGAGAAGAGGACACTGGAGGAAGGAATACTCAGCTTACAGAACAACATGCATTGCAGTGTATATGTATACAACACAGCCTGAAATATGAGAGACATACCAACCCTTACACTCACAGAACAGTTTCCACAGCAAACCAGCATGGTCCCCACCCTGATAATCTGAAAGGGCTACACCTACCTAACAGACCTTTTTATAGCACAGTCCTGTAATCACAGTGAGAACTGCAATCACTACACAACAGGCTGCATGCAATTAGTAAATGCTGGCTAACAATTGGTGCAGAGGCCATCACATGGACATGTGCAGATACCTACAAAAGCATCCTGTACTCCCAGTCCACACATGCAATACTTTCATTGCATGCGCTGTAGGTAGAGAGAGAGAGAGAAAAAAAAAAAAAGAAAGAAAGAAAGAGAAAAAAAAAAACCTGTAACAACAAAACAAAGAGGCTGACAGCAGGCCAAGTAACTGCAAGCCTACGCAAACAGCTGCAACAAACACAGGTAAAGTAAAGTACTACTATAATACTCTACATACTGTGAACCCTCCAGATGTGTTATTGGTCTGTATCTATGTATATGAAAATGTGCATAGGGCCGGGGACATACTGCAACTGTCACTGAAGGCTCCACATACATATGTATGTGACGGTAGCTATGTGCACATAGCAATGTAGGTTGTAGTGCAATGCACAAGTAGGTTGTACAGTAATGGATGTTCAGCAGTACGTTACTGTGTGTATACATATGTGGAACTAAAAAGGAGTATATATTTATATATATATATATATATATATATATATATATATATATATATATATATATAAATAACATGTGTATACGTATGTATAATGAGATATGTATGTATATAGATATATATAATATGCATATGTGTATACATAGATAGAGAGGGATGTAGAAATACATAGACATATATAGTTTCACAGTGTCATAGTTTAGTACTAGGCTATCTGCAGGCAGTGTATAGAATAGATTTAGAAACTTGCACCTCTGTATAATAGTGACACAGTGAAGACCCCCCCTACATACTCTGTCTAGTAGTGACACAGAGATGACCCCTGCTGTAAACCTATGATCTCCCATCCACCTGTCAAGAATGCACATGAAGAGTGTCAGTGAGGGTCTCTGCCTAACATGAACTGGGATCCTGTTCCACAGTATGGGAAGCCTCTTAGTGATGGATTTGTCCCTACAGTATGTCCTATTCATATGTGTGCTGAGGTTTAAATCCATAGCTGTTGTGGTGCTGATCGATTTGGATTGTATGAGGTGGAACATGTCCATCAATACCTGATTGGACATGGCCTACTACATCAGGCACAGATCACCACTATGTAGGCAGTATGCTATGGAATAGAGCATGAGTTACGTTAGTCTGGCAGCATATGACAGTTGTTGCAGACCCTTGATCCTTCTGGTGATGTACTTATGGGGTCCCTCTAGCTGTTGCAAGTGCCAGGTGAGCTACATACCAAATGGGGCATAGTACACAGTCATGGGCCTGATAAGGGAGGAGTATAGGGGTAAAATGACCCCTTTTGATCTGGATGTGAATCCCTTCATGATAAGGTGGGCAAGGTAGGAAGTCTATCCAACCACTTTGGCAACATGGGTGTCAAATGAGATGTCAGCATTGATCAGTGTCACCAGGTCTCAGATTACTTTGTCTGTACTCAGTGGGTTACTGTCTATGTGATAATATGTGAGTACCTTGTCCGTCCAAACGGGTATGAGTATACATTACGTGGCATGCAGTGTAAGGCCATGACTCCGGCACCAGTTCTTGGTGTCTGTGAGGCCTGTCAGTAGGATGTATGTCTCAGCTGGTGTATCGACTATGGTGCCTAGTATGCAGTCATCTTTGAACATTGTCAGCCACTACCCTCCCATGTCTGCTTCCACAAATGAGAATTATATGCCGAACATGAGCGGTCCCAGGACAGAGCCCGGTGGGACACCACATGTGACTGGCTCTGAGTCTGACATGACACCAGTGAGTTTGACTGTAGGGTTTCTATCCGTTAGCCGGTTTTCAACCCATCTTGTGACATATGGATTTACACTTCAGCTGTTGATCATGTCTATGATGCCAGAGTGCGGTATTGTGTCTAAAGCCGTAGGCAAGTCCAGGTAGGCTGTATGGACCACTGTGCCCTCATCAATGGCTCTAGTGACTGATTTGAAAAGGTCAACCAGGTTCATAAGGCAGGATCTGCCCTCTACAAAGCCAAACCAGGTGGGATCAAGTGTCTAAGTCCCCAATGTCTCTGTGTATGGGTACCATAATGATCCTTTCCATAGCGTTGCAGACCAGGCTGGTTAAGCTTATGGGGCGGTAGTTACCAGGGTCTGTAGAGGTGCCTCCTGTGTGGAGTGGGACTACCGTTGCTGTATGCCAGTGTCCAGGTATATATGCTGTAGTAAGGCTACGGCTGAATAGCATTTAATGTGCATGTGTAGCTCCTCTTGCAGTTCACGTAGCATGCAACCTGCAGTACTGTTGGGTCCCATTGATGCTGTGTTTACAGCTTTGCTGAGGGTGGTTCCCAGCTGGACATCTGAGATGACAGGGAGGTTACAGTCAGCTGGGATAAGTAATTCCACATGTGTGGGTGAGGGAGGGGAGAAATCTGCACTGAACCTGTCTGCCAGAATGTTGGCATTATCTGTGTGTTCAGTGTAGCGTTTGTCACTGTGAACTAACTGTGAACACAACTGAGGGTTCCCACCCAGGTGTGTAACATAGCAGAAGAAGGCCTTGTGGTTATCTGTAGTGACCATAGTGATGTCCTTCTCATTGTTGGCCTTGCATGTTTGTATGACAAAATGTATCTTTCTACTACTGCTGACCACAGATGCCATAGCTCTATGGAAGTATGTTCTGCCGTGCAGTAGCTACCTTTTGTTGTTATACAATTTGTTCAGTGCTGGAGTCCACCAGACAGGATGCCTGCCCTTGGTGGAGAGCATCATGGTTTCATTTGTGATTGCATGATCCATGCATTCTTGGAGATGTCCTTAGAAAGCATATGTGAAGGTGTCTGCATTGTGGTAAGTGGTTTACACTGGCCAGTGGGCATTAAGGATACCAACTCAGTTATAAGAAGTGTAAAGTCAGCATGTGAGAGGTTTCCCACTGTAGTCTTTTGTGTTGTGGTGGAGGTGGGATATGTATATCCAAGGGGATTAGTCTGTGGTCAGATGTGACTAGTGAGGGGTATACTTCCTGTGTGTAGCACATTGTCCCCATGTTTGTGATGATCAGATCTAGTATATTATCTCCTGTTGTGGGAGAGGTGACTAGCTGTTCCATTGCATTTGACTTGGTGAATTCCGGGAACCTTTGGGCTAGGGTGTTTGGGGTAGAATAATGCACCCAGTGTATGTTAGGGTAGTTGCATTATCCCAATATGATGGTGTGTGGTGGGACATTCATATCCTCCAATGTCTACAGGAAGGCTGACTGTGGTCCCTGAGATTGGGAGGGTGGTCTGTAACATGCTAACAGTTGTACAGCAGGTTTGCCTACGGTTATCTGCACTTGGATGGTCTGTGATGCTTCATGTGTTGCCACTAACCTGGAGGTGTGTGTGTCCTTCATGAATATGGACACACCCCCTCCCTTTTTGTTTTGTCCCGAGTCCTGGGGCCAAAAAGCATGATACGGGGTATAGCCTGGTACCACTGGTGTGCTCTCAGGAGCCTTGAACCAGGTTCTCACTTACTGCACAGACATCGAGATTGGTAGAATATGTACATACAGATATATGTAATACACACATACATATATAGATATCTGTAGAGACATATACATATACGGATAGATCTGACTGACAACAGATATGTCTGTATATGACTATCTCTCTCTCTGTCCCACTCCCTCACACTCTCACTCTCCCCGTGTCTCTCTCTCACTCTCTCCCCCCTCTCTCCCCACATCTATATGTATATATCTACATCTATATATACATATTTTATATACATATATACAAACATATATATATTTATATACAGATATAAATATATCAATATACATACATATATATATATATATATATATATATATATATATATATATATATCTAGACTGTGTGAGACACATGTGTGCAGATGTCTTGCAACAGGTGCCTGGTGTCAAAGGCATGGAGTGAACACCAGTATGGATACTGGAGTACCATACCTCATTCAAAATCACTGACACCAGTAACCACCACATATGTACATGCCTGCCCACCACTGCATGTGTCAGGGGGGAATAGGGGCAACAAGTGTACAATAGGCTCCACTCTGATATACACAGTGGCACACTAGTCCTGTAATACCTGTACATGGAATGTATCAGCGGACATGGTGTGTCAGCTATGGACATGTAGGTCACTGTACCCCTCCACACCCCACAATGTCCTACATGGTATGTACCTCCCATGACAGCTACAGATATGGAGAAGGATACAGACATATGCAAGTAACTGCGTCAAAGCACTCAAACACCACAGAGCACACACAGACTACCTACATAGAGGTTACCACTGCTGGATATACATAGTTTGGTCACACTCATGACAGTTGTCTAACAACCATGGTAACACCTCCAACATCCACAACACAAATTACCTATGTCTGTCATCCTTGTCACTGCAGTATAGAGCACATGGTGGAGGTACAGGACCCTACCCACAGATATGACATACCCTGTAGTAGACCACACAGCATTAAGAAGCAAGGCTCCCCATGAGTAGATGTCAGACATACCCCTGCTGAATGTTATGCAGATAGGTAATATGCCATATGAGTCACCCTGTATAACTGTTTGTAAGGAGCAGGTATGATCATAACACATGTGTCACAAGGGGCAGGGTAGCATAACAGTATGCTGCTGTAGGCCCAGGGCCAAAAGCACACTACCTAACTAAGACACAATGCACACCCATGAACACATTGCAAACGGAATATGTGTGGTGGAATGAGTGTGCTAGTGACTGGGTGCATATTGTGTACTGGTGTGATTGCTCACCATGACTGTCTGTCTGTCATGGTAGTGTGTGTCCTTGCTGTGAGGCCAGAGACAGGTGTGTGAGGTATTGCAATTAACACATACTACATTGCCTTATGTTGTGCTGTGTTACCCTGTATGTCACTGTGGTGTAGGTAGGGTTATGGCAAGTAAGAGTAGTGTGCATTACCAGTGAAATATGTAACGTGCATTGTGTGCAGTGCATGGGCTGATAATGTTCCCCATACAGTACCTTGATACAAACCCCCAGTGTGAGGTTGTGTATTGTACCTGAAACAGTGTGTTGACTGCTGCAGTATACTAGTCTATCGTATGGAGTGTGCCAGGTACTGTTGCACAGTTGTGGGATGAGCACTGATATCTGGTCATTTACATGTGTATCCCCCAATAGACAGACAGATGCTATATATGGTGCTTAAGTTATATCACTGCAGTCAAGTATTATGTGTATTATGTGTGCCATAGTTTGCTGACAGATATTGCTGACATATTTTCCTTCTCCTTTTCAGGGCTATGGTTAACCAGCAGAACCCTGTCTACTCCACTGCAGAGGAGGAGGAGATACACCAGTGCCTGGTGCGGGATTTCACTGTACTCTTTTCCCGCACCAGCCAGAACCCGCAGGAGAGGGCTGCACTGTGGCAAGACCTGGTCCGTCGGGTAAATGACATAGGCACACATAACCGGACATATGAGCAGGTACGCCATCACTGCAGTGATTTAATTAGAAATGTCCGTCAGCTTGCGTCGGATATCCACAGGCAGCAGCTTGCCACAGGTGGTGGGGTGGCTAGACATCCCCCCCTCACCAGGTTGGACTACTCCTAAGTGTTGTGGCTCCAGCACAACAGCAACAGCAGCAGCATACATGTGTAATGATGGAGGCTGGAGCCACACAGCAGCAGGACACAGAGCATGCAGGTAACATGCCATGTGTATAGTTGACCATTCTGTACACTGTTAGGTTATGCATGTGTGAGGTGTGTCCTCGTTTTGTAGCTGTAATCTTGGTAATTATTGTGCAATAATGATATCTTCAATATCTGCAGTACACCTGTGGAAGTTAACTGTTGCACTACTGAACTGTATCATGCCCACAGTATCAATGGCACAATTGTGCCCACTGACGATACATGTCTCTTTTCTGCAGGCCCCTCTGGTGTAACAGCAAGGCAGCCTATCCATGCTGGTGAGTGTGTAATACCATTACCTTCAATACTCTGTATATTAATAGTAATAATAGGCTGAAGCACTAGTGCGATGTGTTTGATTGCAGGTGTGTTTGTGCCTGTGGGTTGATATCTCATATACTGAGGTGTGTGCATGTGTGCATGTGTGCATGTTTGCATGTGTGCATGTGCCCATGTGTGCATGTGTGCATGTGTGCATGTGCCCATGTGTGCATGTGTGCATGTGTGCATATGTGCATATGTGCATGTGCCGATGTGTGCATATGTGCATGTGTGCATGTGTGCATGCGCCCATGTGTGCATGTGTGCATGTGCCCATGTGTGCATGTGTGCATGTGTGTATGTGCCCATGTGTGCATGTGTGCATGTGCCCATGTGTGCATGTGTCCATGTGTGCATGTGCGCATGTGTGCATGTGTGCATGTGCCCATGTGTGCATGTGCCCATGTGTGCATGTGCCCAAGTGTGCATGTGTGCATGTGGGCATGTGCCCATGTGTGCATGTGTGCATGTGCCCATGTGTGCATGTGTGCATGTGTGCATGTATGCATCAGTGGTGACATTGTGTACACATTGTAAACCGTGTTTCCTGTCTTACTCCCACAGGTTCTGGTGCTGCTCTGGTGTCGTGCAGCAGGGAACCTGAATCAGCTACTGTGGATAGTGATAATGATGATACCTGTGTAATGGCACAGGTAGGTGTGCCAGGGTCCGTCATTGGTCAGCCAATTGACACTACACAGCTGTCGACCCCATCAATGTGCACAGTCAACCTGCCAATACATCCTTTGTCACCAATGTCCCTAGGTGATGGACAGGATACAGTGGGCATTGACCAGGGTAATGTGGTACCAGTGGCACATGCATCCCCACACAGCAGCCATGGCCAGAGTCCTGACACGGTACCACACAGGCAGACGTCCATGGGTTCTCGTGGGAGCATCCATGGGCGTACCATCCCTGTCAGACATGCCCACAGAGGTCTTTCAACCTCAGCTATGTTTCGGGCTGTAATGCAGGCACAGTCACATATGGAATGGTACACCAGACAGGGTCTGAGGGAGCTGAGAGCATGTCACACAGCCATGACTGACAGTATGTTTGAGGTTGTGGCTGCCATCCACAACTTCACCGAGGTCATTAACAGACATTGAGGGGACACATTAGATCTGTTCCACAACTACATGTCCATGAGCCAGGGCAATGGCGGACGGTTGAGGCATCGACGTGGCCGTATGCCAGCAAGAGCAGCAGCTGGCAGCTGTTGCGGACGACAACAGGCCCGCGGCTGCTCACATAGTGCCAGCAGCAGCCCCAGCAATGCTGGGTCTGTGCTGTCATCAGACTGTCCCAGGAGACCACGTGCACGTGGTGCTGCACAGTCCCAACAGGGACGTGTCTCCAGTCACCAACCACCTGCTTCTGATGACAGTACCCAGTCTGGCATAGTACCTGATATGGTCCGTAGCACCCTTGCCAGGCACAGGTACCATGTCCGTGGCCACAGACTCTGATCTGTATGACCTGGCAGGTAAAGTCTGTGGCTGTCCACAAACACCTGTATATGGCAGCCATGAGGTGGGACTGTGTGCATTCATACACACATGCAAAGTGATAACACCTAGGGCTACCACATACACGCACACACTGCATCAACATTGCCCCATCTTGTACTGCTGTCCCTCAACAACACACACAGACATGTCAATTGGTTGTATCTGTGGCAGACTCAGGCATACCAGGTACACACCCTGTGCATATGATGAAACTGTGCCACCTCCTGCAATCTGTAAAATCGGTGCAGGAACTGGTTAACATGGTGCTGATGCACAGGGTGAGTACATAGACATATTGTAATAGTATGATGTTAACAACAGTACAGTGTAATGATAGCATTGTGGGTATACACCAGCATGCCTGATGCAGTTATAGTATGAATGTCAATGTATTGTTGTGTACACCCATAGTAACTACCACAGTGTTCTGTCTGCACATCTTTGCATACTGGTGGTGAGGCTGTTAAGGGATGGCCACCTACATAGGTAGCACAGGGGATAAAACAATGTACATATTGATACTCAATGATGACCATGTCAACTGTGAGTTTATTTATTTTTATTTTATTTTACATTTGTTTACCAGGCTAGTCCAGCTGGATATATGTCCATTTTCAGTGGAGGCCCGGGGAGAAAAGCTCCACTACATACTACTAAACAGTGTCAGATATACATCAATATACAATAATAGGAAAACAAAAAAATATGCAATAAATCTTATAACAAGTTGTATAAACTTTTGAGTAGAGTCTAAAAGTAGGATGGTAAAAAAGAAAAGATGAAGAAAAAATTAAATACTCTGTAAGAGTATATAGAAGAGAAGAGAGAGAAAGGTCGTTAAGGAATTAGGTAAAGATGGGGAAAAAAGAGAGCTAACCAGGGTTATGACAAGAACAGAGCCAATGGTTATTTAGAAAGAATTTTAGTTTAGTTTTAAATAGGGAGAGTGAAGTTAGGGATGTAAGGTCTTGTGGTAAGTTGAGAGAGAAAGGTTGTTAAGGAATTAGGTAAAGATGGGGAAAAAAGAGAGCTAACCAGGGTTATGACAAGAACAGAGCCAATGGTTATTTAGAAAGAATTTTAGTTTAGTTTTAAATAGGGAGAGTGAAGTTAGGGATTTAAGGTCTTGTGAGTTGCATGCTGTCCACACACGACTCTGCAATGCAGATGTTTCATGATGTTGATATCTGTGCAGTACTATACAACAGGTTCAAGGCTCCCAAGAGCACACTAGCACTACAAGGTCACACCTCATACCATGCATGACAGCACCAAAACACAGAACTAACTATGACAGGAGGGAGTGTGTCCATACATGTCAAGGATACTGTGGTGCCAGGACAGGTAGCATACATCATACTAGGTCTGGAACTGCTGAGTGTGGGCTCAGTGTCTGTTATTTGACATGTGTATTATTACAGGTATGAGCACTTGGGTATCAGGCCAGTTATTCAACATTACGAAGGTATGTGGTCTATACACTTGTGTGGGGTGCGGCTGGACCCAGCCCGTCTGACCTGTGAATGTCTGGGTACTGGCTTATAGTGCCTGCATATATGCACTGTTACCTACTGGAAGTCGTACACCTTGTTTGTTGTAGCATAGTCTACATACAGGCCTGCTGACTGTAGCTTTGTTTGTATGCATGTTTGCCTGTTATGTTCCTGAAACACTGATTCCACCTGCAGTGCAGATATACAGTGCCTCTGTGGATCCCTAGTGACATCTGTATTGCTTACTGTACTGATGTCCATGTGTCACTTGACAGAACGTCACTGTTTGTCCTGTTTGCATGTAGCTTGCCTGTAACACATTGCATATGACTTACCTCACATTTGCTCATAACAGCATTCATATATGCCAGCACTAGCAAATCAGGAGCACTACACCCTCACATAGTCACCCTGAGTACCTCGTTCCTCATTGGCCCTATGTGTCGTTACTTAGTATGGGAGTCACAATGCTATGGTAGCATGTACAAAGGTCACCTGTCGATGTACTCTCAGGTCCAGTTGGTGAATCTGTGAGTCATGTGGCAATGTTACAGCGGCCTCATGTACACAGACAACCCTCTCCCCTTCCCATACATGTACAACACATGCGAGAGATGCAACCACATAGCCAAACTGGGGGCTAAGCTCTGTTAACACAGCACTGGCATTCCCTGTCAGGTGGAGTGGGATACTACAGTGAATACAGTACCAGTCTCCCATAGATCTGCCACGACCGCAATCCAAACACAGACACACACAGGTACATTATTGGGCTCTCAGAATAGCATCCTGCCTGAGCAGCTGACACCTGCAAAGCAGACACACAAGCAAACGTGAAGCCAGAGCGGAGCACATGCAGCACATAGCTCACAAAGCCTGTGTGCCAAACAGTCACAGGCCATACGGCTTGACAACACACCTGCTACCATTGTATGAGGTACCTCTATTATCACGTACACTGCGGTCCTGCTCCCAGGCTGAACAAGGTGACGGTCACGCTGAGCTGCCCATCGGGCACTATGATCCACCACATAACACAAGCATACCAGTCACTTCAAGGCATGTAGAAGTATGACTCAGTCATTGTCTGTGCCAGTGTGTATGACCTCTGATGCACCTCCCTGGACTACATGTTAGGGGACATAGAGGGGCTCTCTGAGCTTGTGGCACAGGCTGGCATGACCCTGGCCTTGTGTAGCATCTCACCCTCACCAAGAATGCTGCCACAATATGTAGACAGGATCATCCGTTTCTGCAATTAACGTATCTTTCAGTGACATTCAAAGGGGATCCAATGCCTGTCTGTGTGGGATTACATGCTGGACAAGCCACATTGCTCTGCTTGGGACAGCTTGCACCTGTCACCCATGGGCCGTTGTATATTGGCAGAGGCTGTTGCTACACACATAGTGTCTTTTATTGCAAGGCTGACATTACATAGCCACCTACACAGGTATCACACGGGATAGGACACTAATAGCAATGCTACTCAACAGCAGCAGTGTAAACCTCAAGATGCATGCAGTAGAAACTGTCCTTAGCATGGGGTACAGCAATATCCGTGCAGTAACAGACTCCTGGTACAAGGCTCCCAGGTGCACACCATCAGTGCCAGGTCATTCCTGATACCATGCTTGTCATCCCCTACACATGCACCAAACCAGAACAGGGGGGATGTATCCAAAGCACCTGAGATACACGCACGCCCAGGTTGGTGGCACTGCACAAAGCATCAAAGCCTCTCCATGTGCAACACACAGTGGGTTAGACTGCCTTCAGGTTCATAGCCTGGCACACACCACACTCCCATACCCAGGAAACCTACTTGGCCTTCCTGACAACACTGGGAATATGACGGTCTCTACACACACCATTATATGGTTGTACTGCGACTACCCAAACATACAGTGTGAACAGTATTCTAGCTGCAAGACCCTATCCGAAGGGTTCTTATCATTCATTCCCTGCATTGCTACAGAACAACTTACCACTCCCACAAGTGGTGACAACATGCTGCACCTGTTCATCACCAACATGTGGACTATATGCTCCAGAACAATCATGTATCCCTCGCTGGTGGGATGACACCATCTACAACCCACACTGTATAGTCACATACCACATGCAGCCCCTGCACAGAACACCACAGACATACTGTTGCCTGATGCATATTCCATGTATTCACATGAGGCATGCTTCGGACATGGGATCTCTTGCAGTTCACAGGTACATATGTGTAGGTGGCACACACATACATCATGTGTGCATTGACATTACTGATATAATGTATGTCGTGCAATATTGGGAACAACACCCCATACACATGGACAAACTGTGTGACAAAAGTACACATGGCATTTGTAGGATACAAACCCCTACCTATGTTAGATCACTTGTGAGGGTCGCAGTAGCAGAGTGTGCTATTTGCATTACTGGGAGGATTGCTTTCACCTGCTGTACTTATAGGGTGCTGACATCATCAGTGTTTAGACAGTGGAATATGCAGCATGTGTTGTGTAGTAATAGTTGCCAAAAGGGACATTTCTCATACACATGGAATTGCACACACTACTCTCCCACACACACTGGGCACTTGGAGGATTCAAACCCCTACCTAACTATGTTATGACACTTGTGAAAGACGCATTAGCAGAGCACGCTATTTGCATTACTGGGGGGATTGCTTTCTCCTGCTGTACTTATAGGGTGCTGACATCATCAGTGTTTAGACAGTGGAATATGCAGCATGTGTTGTGTAGTAATAGTTGCCAAAAGGGACATTTCTCATACACATGGAATTGCACACACTACTCCCCCACACACATTCACACACACACTGAGCACTTGCAGGATTCAAACCCCTACCTAACTATGTTATGACACTTGTTAGAGACGCAGTAGCAGAGCACACTATTCACATTACTGGGTATAATATTTACTCCTGACATATGTATAGTTTGCTGACATCATTTTGGATGAAGAGGTATGTACATCTGTGACTATCCATCAGTACAGGAGACAGCATATCTATGCATCAACTTTGCACAGGCACAGTGGCCTACTGTACTGTGGAGGCAGATGCCAAATACACTGTGGATAGCCTTCTGTATTCCCTAGGGACAACAGTCAAGTATTGCACTCTGCGGCCATATGTTTACCTGTCAGATGCAAGTATCTGTTGCTCATATACTGTTTGTGGGTCTTTATTGCCATAGCCTTCACTATCTCTATAAACAATGTGTGTACTGTGGGAGATGTTTGCATATGAGTGGGATCCAGTAGTTTACTTATGTCTCTGTTGTAACTTCACTGTGTGCACTGGGCAGATGTCTGTATTGTGGGAGGTTCCTGTGTTAACACATAGAAATGCCAGATATGTGTGTGCAACTGCTGAACTGTGACATGGCCTAAGTGTGTGAGCATGCCCAGTTCGCAGTTTGTATGGCTTCTTGACTGCCACGTCTCATTTATCTAAGTGTGCGAGCATGCCCAGTGTGACCTTTCCTTATGTTGGGATCTGTGGACCTCCACATTTCTGTTTGTGTGTGGACACCATCTATATATCACATGTACAGTTGAGTGTTGGACATCAGGTTGTGTTCTTACTGCCCAACTGCTTTGTGTCTGAACCTAACAGGCATTATGCTGCGCCTGCAGGGTCGCCATGGGATAGTTTGCATACAGTTGTCATCATCCTTTCCTGCTGTCCAAACAGTTGCATCGTCGTGTAGTGTACTGGTGCAGAACTTTCACTGTGGTGGACAGTATAATCGGTTTCAGTCCTATCACTGCTTGTAATATTTATAGTGAGCACACCAGACTGGTTGAGGGCCAGTTGTGCAGATATGACCATGTTGCATTTTGTTCAGATATGGACAGCATAGGACATGATTGTCTGACATTGTTAATGTATTCCACAACTTGTGTGGACAGTGACAAACAATGGCCATGTGCCCTAGTCCATTTGTAATGTTAGTCAGAGAGTGTCTGTCCTTCAGCACACATTTACTGGGGTTTGCCATGACATATGCCACGGTTAGTGTGCTGTGCCTCTGTCTACCCGTGACATACAGGTGTTATCCAGGGTACACCTACCATCTCCCATCCAGTCATCATGATTCCTCTGGATGACAGTCACTGAGGGACTCCCTGGATATCCTGTAGTGGGAGTTTAGTCGTGGGTGGAGTGAGCTTCTGGATCATGGACCACTCGGTACAGCATGTCCTGTTTATGTCTGTGCTGGGGTTCAGGCCTGTCAGCTGCATAGGTCACCAGCATTCAGTGTTTACATGGTGCCAAATGTCCATTGATACCAGCTTGGTCATGGCTTTATACATCAGGCACAGATCACCTCCAGCCAGGCAGTATGGCACTGTGTGGAGCTGCAGTTTCTTTACTTAGGCGACACATGGCATCTGTTACAGCTCTGCGATCCTCCTGGTGGGGTATTTGTGTGGTCTTTCCAGTTGCTGCAGGTGTCTGCTACGGTACATCCCTGCAGGGCCATTGTACACAATTGTGAGGCTGCTGATGGATGACTGGAGAGGCACATTGACCTACCCTAACCAAGCTGTGCTTACCTTCATGATTAGGTGGGTATATGGTATGTTTCTGTAACCACTACAGACACATGGTTGTCACATGCAGGATATCTATCACCTTGTGTCCCCAGGTCTCTTATTGCTCCTGATGTACTTACTGGGTTAACACCTATGTGGTAATTTCTGGCCATGTACTGTGTTTCCACAGGGGTTGACTATACACTATTCTGCATTTAGCTTGTTGACATGGCTGTGGCACCACTTGTGTTTTTGTATGTGTGCCTTTTGTAGGTTGCTTGTGTCAGCTTGAGGGTCCGATATGGTGGCCAGTTTGTAGTCCTCTGCAAATCTGTTCAGACAGAGTCCATCCATGTTGGCCTGTACCTATGTTGCATATATAGCATACAAGAGAGGTCCCAGGACCATGCCTTGTGGGATGCCAGTTGTACCTGGTTTGCAGTCTGCCATGGCTACAGCATGTCTGCCAGGTCAGTTCTGTCCTTGAGCTGGTTTGCAACCCATCTACTTGCATAGGGGTTTATAGTTAGGCTGGTGAGCTTATCTGTACCGCCAACTAGGGTATTGTATGGAAGGGTTTAGCAAGGTCCAGATAGGCTGTGTGATCAACATTCCCCACATCAATGGGCTTGGTGCACGTTTCACATGAGTCAGACATGTGTAAGGGGCAGGATCTGCCCTATGACAGCCACACTGGGTAGGGTCCAATGTCTGTAGGTACCCAGTCTCGTTATTCATGGGATCTATGATCATCCTCTCCATTACTTTGACAATCTAGATAGTCGGGGTTGAGGGGTGATAGTTTGCAGTATCCATTCAGGCACCCCTTTTGTGGTGTGGGACCACTGTTGCTGTACACTGCTCTTTGGGTACATATCCTGTGGTAGGACAGATAGTGCGCAGTAATGCTATTTGCTGTACCATTCTTCTTACAGTACTTGTTGGACACAACCCAGGACACCATCTGGTACCATTGATGCTGTGTGCTGTGCTTTGTGGATGCTGGCTGTTACCTCAGAATCTGCAATGTCAGGAGGCCAGCACTCTCCTGGGATAGATATTTGGCAGTTAGGTGCTGGTGGGGAGGTTGGAAGGAATCTGTTTGGTAGGCTGTTGGCAATGTGTGTGGGTTTGGTGTATTGTTTGTGATATTAGAGTGCTGTAGAGCATATCTGTGGATTATCACCATGGTTCCTACCATCAGGTAGGACAGCTGTGTGATAATCCTTTGTGTCCTGCACAATTTGTATCATCATAGGTTCATAGGTTCATACTAGGCTATCTGCCCTGACCTTGTATGAGCACGGGCAGACTGTGTGTGGGTCTCAACACCCCTTGCAATGTGCATATTATGCCCATGTAGGGTTTACTTTCCTAGATGTGACACAGGGATGGCCCCCAGTGTACACCTACTATCTCCCATGCACTTCACCGGATTTCTCTTGCTGAGTTTGTGTGTGGAGCTCAGCCTATCCTGGACTTGGATTCTGTTCCAGAGTGTCAGTAGCCTCTGGGTTATGGATCTGTCCCTCCAGCACATCCTATTAATCTATGTGTGGAGGTTCAGATATCTCACTGTGGTGTGTCTGCTGTATTTAGGGTTTCTGCAGCGGAGCATGTCCATTCATTCTGGATTGAACGTGGCCTTGTACATCAGGCATACATCACCTCTGACTGTGCAGTATGCTTCTGAATTGGGCTGTGGTTTCTTCAGCCAGGCTGCAGATGTCCAATGTGTGGACCCTTTATCCTGTTGGTGGGGTACATTTGGGGTCTTTCTGACTGCTGCATGTGTAAGGTAAGGTACATCCGAACTGGGGAATTGTTGTCACGTATGGGCTTGATAAGGGAAGAGTATGGGGGCACAGTGACCTATGTAGCTCTACATGTGCATCCTTTCATATTAAGGTGGGCAATATAGCAGGTCTTCCTGGCCACCTTGGCAATGTGAATGTCACATGAAAGGTTACCATCCACTTGTGTCCCTAGGTCCATGATTACTTCTTCCATACGTAATGGATTGCCACCTATGTCATACTTTGCGTGTGCCTTGTTTGGTATTTGTTGAGACATTCATACTCTGAAGTGTCTTCAGCAAGTCTGGCTGGGGTACCTGGGTTTGTGTGTTGGGTCTGTAGCAAGCTTCACACAGGTACACAGTTTGAGACAGTGTTCCTTGCCCGTGGATAGTCCATGCTGCTTCTTGCTGTGGTACCTACCTGGGGGTGTGGTTATTCTTGATAATTACTGGTAGCCACATTCCTATTGTCGTGTGTTCCATGTGTTGGAGCTGTAGAGCATGGTATGAGGCATAACCTGTTAGTATTAGGGTGCTTTTCTGGGCCTTGCCCAGGTTTCTGTTACAGGACACATATTACCATTCTCCATGCTGTGGCGTGTTTGGTCTACATGCACCTTGTAGGTTAGACTTCTGGCGTTGGGTAGCATTACGTCCAGGTTATTATCCCTTGTGCTACCTATGGTGGTGGGTTTGTGTTTCCTACTTACCTATTCCAGGCACAGTGGGTGTGACAACAGCCTTTGCCAGTATCTACACAGCCAGGTGTGCTGGGTGCATGCCATCCCTAGCAGGTGGGGCATCATGTCTTGCTCAGCATGTCAGCCCAGGCTGTCAGCCATGTGTTCCCCCTTGCTACCAGCAATACCTCAGCCAATTATTGTACTTGATCTTGTTGTCTTCATAGTGTGGCATCATGCTTGGTGAGGGTGAGATGTTAGGTTGGGTCTTCATGTTTGCATATACTAGATGGTGTTACATTGCTTAACACATGGCAATCATGCCTCAGGTGATGCTGCAGGGCTGCCTCTGTCGGATGCACATACTACACTCCCTGTACATGTTTGAGAGCAGGTTGTGTCATGTTAGGCATCCCTGTTACTATATGAGTGAGTCAGAGGGTATCATTCCCAGGGTTCCTACTGAGCCAGTGTATGTGCTATGCGTTGCCTCTTTGCCAAGGCCAGGGCATACTGGGCATGCCTCCTTCTGCCTACTGGGGAAGGCTCAGGTTGTTCCTCCTCCGAGTCACGCTCTGCCTGTGATGGCCTTGGCAATGGTGGGGGGCTGTTTGTCCCGGCCCTATGCTGGTCCTGCTGCAGCTGTTTTCGCAGGATCATATTATGTAGCATAGCACATACCATGACAATTTGGGTACATGTAGTTGGTGAGTACTGCAAGGCTCCACCAGATGTGTCCAGACACCGGAACCATGACTTGAGCAGCCCAAACACACGCTCTATTACATTACGTGTTTGTGCGTGTGCCTCATTATGGCGTTCCTGTTCAGGTGTGTGTGCGTTTCTGATGGGTGTCATCAGCCATGGCTCCAGTGCATAACCTGCATCCCCCACTAGGTGACCATGTGGGATGTCCCCATTGGCAAATGTCTGGTACAGCTGCATCAAATGCCAGATATGGGAATCATGGTAGCTCCAGGGCAGCCGGCACACACATTCATTATTATGTCGTGGGCATCACACATGACCTGGCAGTTGATGGAGGGGAAGCCCTTGCGGTTAATGTAGGCCCTACCCCACTCACTGGCTGGTGCTTTGATGTGTATGTGTGTGCAGTCTATTGCACCCACTACCTCAGGGTATTCCGCTATTTGCTGGAAGAGACGCATATTGCTGGCCAATACCTCATGTGCATTGGGGAAATATACATGCTCACCGACATGTGCTGACATGGCATCCAAGAACTGGTGCAATACCCTGGAGGCTGATGCCAGTGATATCCCCATCATATCACCAGTTGGTCTCTGGAAGGTACCTGTTGCTAGTATTCTTAGGCCAACACATACCTTGGTTTCCACTGGGATGGGTTCCCCTCTATTGGTTCTGTGTGTGAGGCATGGCCTGCACAGCTCAACAATTTGCTGCTGGAGGTTTCTGTCCACTCTATAGCGCTCCACTATCTCCAGCTCATGTAACCCCTGGTAGGTGACCCTGGGCCTGTACACTCTTCTCTGTCTCCTCACTGTGGGTTGTCTGGCAGCATTTCCATTGTCAACACCCTCAGCAAGTCTCCTATGTCTCCTTATGATAGCTATGGCAGCCCCTAGCATGTTTGGTCTGAGTACAGCTTTTTCAGTTTTCACTTCTACTAGCTTATTCCTGTCTTGCTGTGTCTCTTGAGAGAAACATACTGCAATGCTGTTTGCAGTGTTTTAAGTGCTGGGCTTGTATTCTGCCTGTGTAATTGCCTGCTTCTAATTGTTTTCACCTGCTACCTCTACAGGTATTCCCTGCTAGTTTCCTACTATTTCTTCTGCTTCCTTTTTCCTCTTTGTTTCCTCAGGGGGGAGCAGCGCGCATACCAGCGAAAACACGCTCACAGTGGCTACCATGCGCGCATACATCCTTACACGGACTAGAATCTGCTTATTTGGGTTAAAACGCATGCACACCAGCACAAACAGGTTTACAGATCTTTAAACAGGCTCCTACATGCTTACTCTGCCTTACACGCGCGCATTCTGTCTTACTCGTGGATCCCAGCGCACACACGTGCGCATGCACGCACAGCAAAAAACTTTGGTGTTCGCCACAGTGTACACTTTCCATTTCTTGACTTTCCCATGCTTATCTGTTGACACTCCTCTTTTTATGCTGTGTGATTGACATCTTTCACATACCACTTTGCTCCAATGAACTTGGTTTCTTCCTGACATTGCCCCCTGTGATGTCACCTATCTCCTACTCTGTTACTCCCCCTTATCTAACTCTTACACTACACGGAATGTGCTCATTTGCTATGTGACAGTGTGATTCACTATCCTACCACTCATTTACATAGGATTGCCTACTAATGCTTAGTTACATGTCTTACACTCAGCTTCCCCCCTTAGCAACCAGTAGACGGTGGCCATGTTGTTTTTGGTCTGCTACTCCCTTCATTGCAAATCCATGCATTACATAAAACCCTCATTTGTGGGTTTCAAACCTTTATTTTTCTGTTTTATATAGTGCAGCCCATTTGCGCAGGGCTGTGCTGTGTTTAAACATCGCCGATCTCCGAAAATTTTTTTTATTTTATTTCATGTTTGCATCAGGTTAACATGCCAATGGCCACATATTTGGCCATTGGCATGCTGACTGCAACATTTGCACACTTTATTTGGGGCTGTCATGGCTCCATTGTGTTATTTGCAGTAACGTACTCAGTTGTCAACTGAGTACATTTCTGCACCTAACACGACTCTTACACGGGCTGGTTTCAGCTTCGTGGAACACTAATCTACCTCATTTGCATGCCTTTCGGCTGCAAGTGGGGTGATTAGTATATCCACGCCCTGCCCATGTAAGAGTCGTTTTAGCTATCTCTTACACAGGATTTCGGGCTGTTCCTGGATCGCGATGGCTGTATGGTGTCTTACACGACTCTTAGACTCCATGCAAGCCATCGTGAATCCTGCCCAATGTGAATGTGTTATCTCTTCCTTGACACAGAGATGACCTGTCTCAAACAGAAAACACAGAAGGAAAAAATCTGACAAAAATGGGAATCCTCTGGCTGCATCTCTGGCACACCTTTAAAAATCAGAAGGGCCCTCAGGTTTTCCAACCAACCTTCAAAGGGAACCAGAAACACACTTCCCAGGAGAAATTGTTGAACACATCTACTCACATAGAAATGAGTAGAAACATACAGCAAAGAAAAATTCTTGAGGGAAAAGAAGGTTATAAATTGATAAAATAATAAATAATTAACATAGTTCAAGAGCTCTTGTGAATGCATCTGTCTCTGGAAACAGCAAATGAGATCTGAGGTAACTTAGGAGAGAGGCATTGTGGGTAGGACTTAAGCTTGAGAGTTTTTGATTATCGCAAGCTGTAGAAACAGCCGAGTGGGTTCCGATATTTGGAACCAAACCCATCAGTCAATGATAAATGAAGATTGGCAACATCAGATCAAATGTTTGTATATCTGGAACCATAGGGATTATGAAGGAAGTATAAATGGTAAACCCTTCAGCACAAACTATTCTTTAGTGGTAGTATTCTTTAGGTCTTAAACTAAATTTTATAAGTCACAATAAACACAGTAACTATTACATTTGTAATATTTCATAAACAACTTACTATTTCTCAGCAACCACTCAAGTTACACACATACTGTCAGTAGCATTTTATTCATCTAGCTGAGAGCTTTCATATGAGGCTAAGGAGTTCTGTCTGTGTTACTTAGTTGTTGAGATATTTAGAAAATGTTAAAACTATATAGATATAAAGTAATATAATAAAAAAACAGCTAATATCTCTTTACCTGCACCAGACAGAGGTCAAATATTAATGCAGTTGAGTTTGCCATTGTGTAAGCTTTAATATGAAATATTTTAAAAACTTATACATAGCATGGTTTTGGAATTATCAATACAAATATGATCAAGCAATATTTGATGCCTAGAGGCGTAAGTAAGAGTTAACTGCAGATGCACTTGGAGGCATCACTCAGATGTAATGAGTTAAACAGTATGAGTGAGCTATCCATTTAGTATTCAGGTTTGTAAGCATAACATGAAAGTTAACTAACAGTGCCTGCTGCTAAAAAAAGAAGTTGACTGACTGTGCAGGGTCCCTGCTGAAGAACAGGTTGTCTGTAACTGACATAGTCTGAACATCTGACTGTCAATCATACTTTTCCTCCCTCATTCTTTCTTTTTTCGTTTTCTTTTAAAAAATACTGTCCCTTTATAGACTATGCTTTTTGATAGGGATCAAGGTTATTGGACAGATATCTCAAATTAGTTCATATATCATGCAGACTGGCAGGGAGGCATCGCATCTTATTAAGGTTCTATTTTGAACTTGATGAAAGAAAACATTCACACATTGCCAGAGAGTAATACAAGCTATAGAAAAACTCAATTCTGTGCCAAGAAAATTAGGATCTGTTTTTCAAAATATACAAACAATGCAGCAGATGTATCATTAAGCATTGACATGCCAGAGGTAGTATTGAGGAAGCATGCAGCGAGAAGGACAAAACATTACCCTGTTGATATTAAATTACAGCTTTCTGATGCTCCACTGACTCCATATTTACTATTCAGGCAAACATCAGGAGAAATTTTTGGGAACACTGAAAGAAAGACTCAAACAAGTTGTGCTGTCAATCAACTCATTTATAACATCCTTTTTTTGCCATGAATCTTCCTACAATTAACCGTTCAAAAGGAAATTAGTCTATGTCCAATAATATTTAAATCTATGGCAATGCAAGAGTAAACCGCCTTAGCATATCCCCTACATTCCTTTGACTTCTACCTTGAGACCCCCACAACCATCAACTAAACCTGGGTGGCAGTGTCCCACTCCATATACCAGATGGGAAATCCACTTCAATAGTCAAGTGGGTGCTACAGATACTACCTAAAGGATGCTTCAAAGAAATTCACTAAAAAACACATTCAGCTGATGTTCAGTATACCCTATACTGTCAAATTCCAGATGCCTTGATACTAATGAAATAATTGTTGAAAATGAACAATGTAGTGGGTCTCAGACCATGAAAGGAAAAAGGCTTTTGTTTCAAACATTTTTCAGATATCAATGAATGATAACATCTTAAGACCTGTCAGGGATTCATCAGATCTAAATCAGTTTGACACAAATATTCAAAACAGAAACATTTAACTAATTTCTGCCTTTCAACCAAAATCATTCTTACATGATAACACTGGATATGAAAGATGTTTAACTTCACATTCCACTAAGGGCATCACAATGGAAGCATGCGAGATTGCAAGGAACACATTCTTATTTCCAAGATGTAGCTCTGTTATTTATCTGCGATAATCTCTGAAAGTATTTCAAAATGTGTGACTCATGTCTGCATATCTCAGGGAACAAGAAACCATCATATTTCTTATGTAGGTACGTGTTTGACAGTAGCTACAGTTCAACAGCTATTGCTTTAGTGTATTAGTGGAATTACAAAATAACATTTCTAGGAGTTACAATAAACTTCAGGAAAACCTCTCTATCTGGTATTTAAACAGTGATCTTTCTGGAATCTACTGTAGACTCTGTCCATTTTCTTATAAAGTTGATTTTTTTCATGTTCAAAGAGGAACAATTTGAAATTCAGGATGTAATGAGAAAGTTTTCAAAAAAGATTGCAATTGTAGCAAGGTACTCTACCTTAGTCATTTTTGTTACATATCTTTTACATTCACGTACCCCATTACTAAAATCATTAACCAGGCTTCTTGAAGGCAAAATGTCTCATTCCACAGCCAACAAAAGTAGAATTTTTCTTATGGCAAAATAAAGGCAATCTAGCAGTATATATGGGTTTGTTTGCTTCCTCCATTTATCCATTTATCAGCAGATGGCATTCAGTTTGATTGATTTTGCACAGGAAGCACAGTGCATAAAGTATTCGATGCATGCCTTCTGGTCATAACAGGAAGTGTTTCTTTATAGAACCCTTAAGGAAATAAAAGCAATCTCCAGATCACTAGTAGATTCTCAGGATGGTTTTCTTCCCTGTTCTCTTCAGATCGGCATAGGCAATGCTACACTGATATGAAATGTCAAACAACAATGTGATACGGAATCCTTTAAACCTTGTGAAGAGACACTTTGATGTACAGAGAAATCTCCTCACGACAGTCCAGATTCCAGAACAGCAGGATCTTCTGGCAGATTCTCTTAACGGCAAATATTTTAATCTCATGGGAGATCTCTGGATTCTATGCTCATTCAGAAAAAAAGGTATAACAATGGAGCATGCCCAAAGGAGACTCTTACAACCTTTACCTGAACAATCAACTTCCAGGTTTCTTCTCCCTTATTTAACATGCTATGATTTTGAAGATGTATATTTTCTCTTTTCATCAGACTCGGCATTTGATGTAACTCTTTCTTCACCTCCCAATAATTCAGAAAGCTCTTCTGAAAGCAAATTTTATTTTTTGTTTTATACCAGCTTTCTATCTCTGAATTATTTAAGGTGGAACACAGAAATCTGATTCAACAAACTGATTCCTTTGCTAGAAAAATGTTAGTTTTTGTATCAAATTCAGGAAACCGTCATCCAGAAAATATCAGCTGTAACACTGAAAAGAATTGCTACTTGGACATCCTCAAGAGGCTTAGATCCTTCAATATGCTCAAACTAAAGTTCTTTGACTATTTTGATCACCTTTTTTAGGACCCTACTCCATTTGGCATTTATGCGCAACAAAGTTTGTATAAATGAATGGCTTTTTTTTCCTTTTGTTATGATAAATGCAAAAAAAAAAAAAAAAACTGCAAAACCCCATTGCAACACATTCTGCAGTGCAGGAGCTATATCTACAGTATTTACAGCATACTTCAGAAATGTCTCCATTCAGTAGATATTAGAAGCAGTAGCATGGATTACTGCATGCATTTGCATGAGCCTCTACAAGTCAAACAATCACTTTAGGTTGTAAGTCAGGATTTAGTGCACCTATGCTATAGAGGAATCCCAAAGAGGCACACATCTGATATGTAGCAGTTTCCTGATTTGAATAATACACAAATGCAATTATTTACTGTTACAGTGGTCTTGTGCAAAATAAGATAATTCAGATGTCATACTATAGCAGTTAATATTCAGGGTCAGGTCACTGAAGCATTGTTTTTCCCTCCTGTCTTGTTTGTCATCATCATATTCAGGTATAGTACCCGTGGCTGCTTTAGATTATACTAAGGTTCTCTTGCTATAAAATACAACTGAAAAAATTAACCTTATTATATGTCTAATAAAGCACACCTGCCTCTGCAGAAGTTTACCCCCAAGGAACTAAAAAGGGTGCATCTCTGCACTACTCCTCCATGGGAGTTTTGTGTCACCAACATCAGTACCTTTGTTGTTGAAAAATGGACACTAGCCTATGCAGATGAGGAAAAACAGCTTTCGAAGAATGACTGAACCAGTGATTTAGGTAAAGCCATATGCAATCACACCTTAAACTTGCAGATCTACTGTTCTTGTTAAAGATACTAGCACAACTCCAATTTCCTTTTTAACACCTCCATACCTTCCCCACTTTCACACAACCAATCAGGCTGGGCTTTTCTAACTCATAAAAAAGCTTATCTAATCTGAAAATATTGACAGTTGTAGCTTATCTTATATTTCTCTCCATGCTCTGCTGCCAGTTCTCACTATTTTTCTTTAGGAGGAGAACTGCTATTTTCATACTATTCTGTTCCAGACCTGATTCTGTTCTATCTCCTTGCATCTTACGTTTTTGTCCAAACTCTGTTATGTTCCTTGATGTCTTGCATTATATTCTTCCACTAGAAACTAGCTAAACTATTCTTTCATTCTTTCAATTACAACCCCCATTTGGCCTTGCGACTTGCATTTTACATCGCCCGACATTTTTTGACTTTCAAATATACTATAACACATGTTTTTTTTCATGGTTATGACACTGTATTATAGACAAGCTGTAATAACACGATAATATTTTTTGTCTGTTGATCATGTCGTCCCACTGTTTTCTTTTTATTTACATCCATAAACAGGCCACTTTGTTGTCAGAAGTTCATAAGTTATTCTCTTACCAAAAAAGGAAAAAAAAACAGGCATTATTTTATCACATTCTGTGTAGCTCTCCATCAGGTTTATGGCATCAGTATAATTGGGAAGACATGTTAAACATATTTTTAAAATTGTTTTATGGTTAATATGAAAAACCTTTCTCATGGGACTGAAAATGACCCATTGCCAGTTCAGAAATGAAAACAGATGCTTATATGCATACACACATACATACACATGCATAACTAAATAAATAAATACATATATACATACCTATATTAACAGAAGCCCAAGTATAGAGACAAGATAATTACAGACCTACTGAAAGCTTTCATTATAGGCATAAACTCAAATTTCAGAGGTTTTATTAGTTTGTTAATTCTATAAATGTGATAATTTTATGAAATCAGCATCACTGGTCTGTCTTTAGATGAAATGCTTATGTTTTATTTAGTCTCAAGATTTATGAACCTACTGACATTGTCCTCTGAGAAATGTATTTATATGAACTGCTAAAGGGACTGATCCTTTGGAATTATAGTTTTCAATGCTGTCATACTAGATTTGTTCCCTACTGAGATTTATAAACTTATTTGGCATTCTTTTTATCCCCCTAAAGTAATCTAATAGGAATGCTGCATTATAAAAAGTAATGACCTTCTGTTTTATTCATAGCTTTCATAAATTGATATAATGTGAAAGTCATTCCCATGGAAATGGCATGGGAAAAATATGAAATATCATCAATTCACCATAGTGTTTAGCTTTCTGATAACTCCTCATTTATTAAATATTAGAGCTGAATGACTTAGGGATAGTAATGTAATTTGGGAAATTTCATTCTTCCAATTTATCAGACTGTCATACTTAAGTAATGAATTGCATTATGCTCTGTTGTTATGATAAATGCCTTCATTAACAGCATGAGTTTATCAGTGCAGCTATTTCTTGATAAGCTGCAAAACACTTCTGGGGCAAAAAAATGAAATTATTTGTCTTTGTAGAATTTATAGTGATACCAGTGTCTTAATGCATGTACGCGAAAAAATCGGGAAGGTTAAATTATGATCCCCAAGCATACATCCATCACTTTAAAATGTGCACTGTATGCTGTTTGAGAGTTCTGTAGTCTGATAAATCTCTTCCACTGTCTCAGCTCACCTCACTTCATACACACCAGAATGATGGGTCTACCCATTCAGCTGCCTGTCTGTAATGCAAAGGTCTCTGGGAATCAGGTTCCTTTCATAGTTTCAGGGTTATTAATAAAGAAGGAACAGATGCTGCCAGTTTTTAATGCAGCTGGCTTCAGCAGAGCCTTTGGGCACTCTGAGGCTTGTTTGAATGAACAGCAAAGCTTAGATGGTAGAACAGCAAAGAAAGGAATAAAGGTAATAGTTTTATCCTGACGAAAAGGAGAGCAAAGAGAAATACATGTCATTTGTTTCTTTTCGATTTGGGATTTTTGTTAGAGGCAGTCATGTTAAAAAAAATTTATTAGTTCCTTGCAGAAGATTGCAGAAGAGGTATTGAATTCCTAAGTAGTTTGGGGATTTCTAACTGCAGCTTAAATCAAGAAAGCATACACGTTTTTTACAAGTAAATAACTACATGGCCTACCTCTGTAAAATATGGTGAAGGTTTTGATAGGCACTATATTTCTAATACTAATAAGCTGGGCATTCTGTATTAATACTGGGCAGAATATTTTTCTGCTGTGTTTGTATGGCATGGTCACCATGACTTGACAATTACATCAGCCAGTACAACATGTTAACCTGAGTATTCAAATTGCCAGAGTTGCAGCTTTAAAATCATTTTTTTCTGTGCAGAAATCAGCTCCTTTTGGAAATAAAAGGAATTTTTGGAAATGCTTAAAATGGCATACATCATTACACTGACAGAGGAAGGGGTGCAGGACCAATACACCCTCCAAAAATAACCTCCTGTTGACCACACATATGTAGAAACTTAACCACTGTTGGGGTAACATACTAAATAAAGATTTAGAGTTAAAGAAATATACACATTAATACTTCGATAGAGTACAGTAGTTTAATATTTGTAGTATAAATAACACAATAGACACAGATGTCATGTTGTGTGGAGAGGCTCTGTCCTTATATTCTGCCAGGGATGACTGCAGGCATTATCTATGTGAGCTACACATCATTCCATCATATATTTGGCACATATTACATATTGGGCAGTCTAAGCATGTTCCTGCTACAGTCGTAGCTACTGAATACCTATGTCTGGTGCGTGTTATTGATTTGATTCTATATAATCATACATTGCTTTAACCACAAAGTACGGGGCATGTTTTGATTTCATACTTAACTCTTTCTTGAAAGCTTGTATACAACTGGACTGACTTCTTTGAAAAACAACTCTAAAGTCAAACTTAATAGTTTTATTTGCATTCATCTGTTTTCTAACCAGGGCAATGACTTGATCCAGAATTACCTATATTAGTCATGGTCCAAGATACACATTTTAAAACATTAATACAGATACTTATCATGCTAATTACTCAATTCTGCACATTTGACATAACAAATACATTTATAATGCCTTTGTGGCAGTTTGTATGCTTTTAAAGGAAGTATTTATCAGACATATGTTATTAGTTAAGAACATTATATCAATTTGCATATGGGTCATAGAGCATAAAATCATATATAAACTTAAATTATTGATTCATTACAGTGTTTGCATGCTACATTATTTTCTGAATACAGTGCACAAAAATCACATAATAAACATGCTAAGCATCAGAACTGTAGAATCACAGAATAAGCATGCTAAGCATCAAAGCTGTTGCTAAGGAGTTTGACACTCAGACAATGTATCCTTTTGGTGCCCCTATGCAACCTATATGCAATCAGAATTGCTTGATGATTCACTGTACATCGCCAAACTGTTATTAGGTTACTATACTAATAAACATGCCTTTTATACATTTTTTTTGCTTTATCAAGCACTTTGCAATGTGTGATTGCCTATTAGTCTGCACTAGTGTAGTAACAATCCTTGACACAAAATATTACTTATCTAGCTAATTTTCATATCTTTTTCTAATACTAGCAGCATTTGCTTGTTTCTGAATACACTGTTTAGAATGTTGATGCACATTTAAGCAACAACCCATGAGTGGGTGTGGGTATATCAGGATTTACCAACGGATGGTATGGCTTAATCTTGAGGGTGAAGCCATCCTTCAAATGAGAAGTTAAAGTGAGGCCCCATCTGCTGGAATTGGTGGTAGACGAGGTGGATATAAAAGATCCATGTCACCTATCAACAAGAGTAGGTGAAACTTCCCAATACACTAGCCAAAATTCCCCAAGTAGTATAAATACTGCCTCTGGTCTCCCCTGAAAAGAGGTCACTACTCTATTTGGAAGAACCCATTCAAAAAAGGACAAAAAAAAAATAATAAAGACAGCAGAAATATTAGCTGGAAGAGTCAAGTAGATGTCCTAAATAAATCTTTGCAAGTTAACACTAGCAAAATGTAATGCAAATATATATACATTTTTAAACATGATACAAAGTATTATAAAAATGATAACATCTAGTATAACATTTGTAAAAAATAAGATTATGTATAACTAATTATGAAACTTGAGATCAAAATTTAGGGGAACTTAATTATTCATACATCTCCATAGTTTAATAGCTTTATAGGGACATACCAGGCTAATGACCACTAGGTCCTTTATAAGCCTAGCCAAGCAATCCAGCCAATTGTGTCTGTATGTATCATGGGCATTTATTATGAGACGGTATGCTAGTTATGATGTTTCTAGAGGTTATGTGTATGTGTGTGGGGTATGTTAGTTTGGGTATTGCTATCTGCCTCTGTTTATGCAAGACATGGAGGCTAAATCAGGGGAGAATTTCAGATTTTCCATCCATTCAAAAGTACACTTTCCCAGTAATTATTAATCCAGCTATTTTTTCTTTACACTATATGACTCTTTTATTAGTTCAAATGTGTGTTAATATTTTCATAAAAATATAAAATGCAGAATCAGGCATCATTCAGAGTACATTCCAAAATAAATTGATTCATAAAAATAGCACAATACCGCAGAACTTACTTGATGGGTGATGGTACACAGGTGGGCATGTTTCAGAGACACAGCTAACATGACTATGCTAGGCTGTGAAACAGCATGGCCAACATATTATGCAAACGGGCATGTAATGAGATGGAAATGACCAACATTATTATAATAAGGGTCATGGTAAATGCAAATGATGGCAAATAATATGAAGGAGCAATTCAAAAGTGTATATAAATTCCATGAGGCATGACCTCTAGAATAGCTTCTAAAAAAAATGTCATGCAGAGACAGAGACTGCAAATAGCATGTTATGGGTAGTAATAGTTTTAGCAAAATCATATATATATATATATATATATATATATATATATATATATATATATATATATATATATATATATATATATAGGATCTATATCACGTGGTCGAAAACTAATAATAGTGAATAACCACAACTTCAAAAACACTGGAAAAGTTGCAATTGTGGGGGGGGGGCTGTGTCCCCCACCCCCCCCCACTAAACACACATACACATAACCTCTAGAAACATCATAACTAGCATACCGTCTCATAATAAATGCCCAAACAGTTTAACATAGATTTATTTCAAGCTGAACTGAACTCATGTAACTGGAACTGCTTAAAAACACTTCCTCTTGAAAATGCAGTATTATACTTTAATACTACCTTCTTATCCATTCTTGATAAACATGCCCCCGAACGTACTATCAGAATGAAACCTAACATTGCCCCATGGCTCTCTAAGGAAACTAAAAACTTAATTCTCTCCAGAAATAAAGTCTGGGCTTTGTGGAGACACCATAGAAATAACCCTGATCTTTTTCACTTCCGTCAGCTTAGAAATCTGACAAAAAAAGCAATTATTACTGACAAAAAAAACTTTTACTGTAGACTCCAACAAACAAACCATAACAACCCCAAACAGTTCTGGTCTTCAATCAATAAACTCCTTTCCCCAGGAACAACCAAAACTCCAACCCCTCTCAATGCTGACCCAGACAACCCCCACCAAACTGCTAATGCTTTTAACTCTTTCTTTATTGACTCTATCCAAACCCTAGCCAGACAAATGAACATCAACAATGTCTCCCCTTCTAGTAACCTTATGGACCCATCCTATAACTTTACACTACAACCTATCCCCACATCTTTTATCCATAGACTTATTAACAAACTTAAACCTTGTACCCCTTCAGCTGACAAGCTCCCATCTCTCTATCTCAAAAGGGCTGCCAAAGTGATTGCATACCCTATATCCATACTCATAAATAGGACAATCCAAGAAGGAACCATCCCTGATATTTGGAAAGTTTCCCATATTATTCCATTACATAAAGGGGGTAACTCTATCGATTACTCCAACTACATACCAGTTGCTCTCCTTTCTCCATTAGCAAAAATTATGGAAAAATGTATTCACTGGCAACTTCTACAACATCTCACTCTGCACAACATAATAGCAAACTGTCAACATGGTTTTAGACCTCATCATAGTACTACCACTGCTCTCTTATCTTTTGTAGAAACCATCAATAAGAACCGTAATAATAACCTTCTCTCTTCTGCTCTCTTTATCGACCTCTCCAAAGCATTCAACATGGTCAACCACTCCACCTTAATTAACATACTTGAATCCCTCTCCTTTGACAACCTAGCCACTAAATGGTTTAAATCTTACCTTAGCAATAGACATCAAGCAGTTCTATGGGGAAATAAAATATCTTCTCTCCTACCCATTAACACTGGTGTCCCTCAGGGCTCCATTCTTGGGCCACTTCTATTCTCCCTTTTCATTAATGATCTCCATTCTGCTATCCCTCAGGCTACCTGTGTCCAATATGCAGACGACTCTACCCTTATCTGCTCTGCTTCTTCTCCTACTGAACTTTGTTCACTTACTCAAAAGATCTTTAACTCAGTTGAAACATGGTTCTATAAATGTTCCCTCCTACTAAATGCCAAAAAAACTAAACTTCTTCTCTGTACTCCCACCACCCGATCCCCCTCCTTACACTTCACCATTTCCTCTAAAAATGCCACGGTTATCACACCCGATCCTACAACAAAACTGTTAGGAATAACCATCGACAATAATCTCTCTTTTGATCAACACATTAACAACACCATTAAATCGGTCAACAGAAAAATAAGATCCTTATATCGAATTAAACCCTTCCTAACTGAATCTGCTAGAGCCAAGATTGCCCACTCCCATCTACTGTCAACACTTCTCTATGCTTCACCTATATTTACCAACCTTAAGAAAGCCAACCTTAACAAACTGGCTACATGCTATAATAACATTGCCTGCTTCGCCACTGGCAACCCCTTCAGAACCCACCACTGTATTAACCTGAAACAACTAGGCTGGCTGGAATTCCAAAACCTTCTGCTCATCCCCCAACTGAACATTGCTCACAAAATACTGCACCAGCCTTCCAACACCCCTATACTCTCAAAACTTTTAATCCCATACAATAATCTTAACTCCCTTCATTCCTCTAGAAAACTTATGGCTAGATTAACAAAGTCCAATAACTCAGCTGGTGACTCTCTTTTTTCTAGTACAGTAGGAAGGAACTGGAATCTACTACCCAGTGACATAACACTAATCTCATCACTGCCTCTCTTCAAACAAAGAATAAAAGAATACTTGAAAAGTCACTGGCTTTGTTCCTGCACTAAACCTGACTAAATAATTCTACCCCTTCTCTGTCTCTTGCCTTCCCCCGCATCTCTCTCCCTCTTCCATGAATAACTATCTCAATTTCTAACTTATCTCTTTTCCTCTTTGCTGAAAGCTTGTTTAATCCTTTCTTGTCTTTTCTTTTTACTTTACTCTCTTCTTCTTACTTTGCTCCCATTTCTCCTCCCTACTATATATTTGTTTTATTTCTTTCCTTCCCTTCTTTTCAAAAATAACTTCTTTTTACTTCCTAACTCACATTTCCCTGATTTTGTTACCCTTTATTTAGTTTGTTTATAGGTAATGATGTTAGTTCCTTTTTCTGCCTGCTAACTTTCTTTATTGTCTTTACATTGATGCTGCTGTTTTTGTTGCATTGACTTTCATGTGTTGTATGTTTTTTTTTCTGCATATTGTGTGGAGCTTTTCTCCCCGGGCCTCTACTGAAAATGGAAATATATCCAGCTAGACTAGCCCGGTCAACAAATGTAAAATAAAAATAAATAAATAAATATACCAACTCTGAGATCGCACTACAGTGAGGAAACAGCAAATACCCCTATCTACACTGTAGTGCGACCCCACAATAACAACTTAAGAGTTCTGGTGTTTTTGAATTTGTGGTCGCTATTATTAGCTTTCGACTACTTGATATAGACCCATATATATATATATATATATACATATATATATATATATATATATATATATATATATATATATATATATATATATATACACACACACACACATGGCATTTCTTGCAATTGAGAGATATAGAAACTTTCTTATTCAACTACCATGCTGCAGAGTGATCAAAATGTAAACTGTGCCTAACATTTCATCTTCTCCATGACAGAGAAGTATGGCACTGGCTAAGATGCAGCATCTGGTTAACAACTATGGGATAGATTATATATCATGATGCATGCAGTACTACAACCTGGCTATGTTATACCAGCCAGGGATTGGCCATACTGTGCATCAGACAAAGAATACCTTGATAGCAGAGCTCTGAAGGCAGGGCATAGTCATCTCCATATGCTCAGGTGGGGTGTGCCAGAATGACAGGTGTCAGCAGTGGGAATTGTGGGGACGCTATTCATATTGGTGAGTATATATGCCTTGGTCTGGTGATTGTGGTAAACCTAGAAGACTGGTCGGGGGGTGTTCTTTGGTGGTGTGCATCTGGGAAAAAGTGGTTGGTGCTGAAGGGTATGTAGCTTTGTGCATGGATACAGATCTTTCAGATGATGCTGCACTCTGCACAGGCTCTGGGATATGTCAAAGCCTCCCACTGGAGGTATCTGCATTGAATGTGTGTGCATGTCCACATCCACAGCAGCCCCATTTCCCTAGATCGTTACTGGCATGATCCACAGCATGAAGAGAGGAAGCAGTACACTGTGAGTCTGAAAGTCAGAAGGTGCTTCAAATGGATTCACCACATGTTCTCCATCTGCAACTGTATCATTGGTGTCCTACAGTGTTCTCAACACTGGCACTAGGTGTGGAGGTGATGGCACTAAGGAACCTAAATCACTTCCTCTTCCTGCTATGAGAGGCTTTTCCACTGGAAATGGAGCTTTGAGAAGGACAATATCCATGATGTGCTGCACCATTTAGACATCTCCATCATACAGGCTCACCAGTGCAGCTTTAAAAATGCTGCATTAAATGGGCAGAACTTTCCCAATGTCACCACTCTTTGCTTTGGCTGTGATAGCATCGACCTGTCGCAGTAAGATAGTTCTGCACATTTGCTATGCGGCAGCCATGGAGACACTCAAATTAAGAATAAGGCTGGACCCATACCATTTTGGTTGTTGGTATCCTGAACCATAATTTTCTCCCAACAGTGAAGGAAACTGCCACCCACCAATCATGTTTGGGCCACAGAGGAAGGGAGCATGCTCTGTGATGAACTGTCTGCCAATTCCTATCTTTCCATGGCATCCTGAGACTGAGAGATGGGTTCCACAGGCATACAAATAGTGTCTCAGGAAGGGGAAGGGGATATGCCTGCCAGACAGCACATGCCCAACACTGTCACCATAACTGCAGACTGCATCGGGCTGTGGCAGCCATTATTATCTGACACAGACATTTCCCTGACATTAGGCATACAAATAACCATTGTGGATGACTCTACTCCTTTGGAAACACATGAATAAAGATAAGCATATTAATGCATCTTTGTCAAACTCCCACATCTCAGTAAAACTATCACTATAAAACAGAGTGCCATAGAAAACATATATACCACATGCCTTGTGCAAACTGATGCTGCAGCAGAAGTTCCAATGTTCCTTTAATGGCCATATTCAGCATAGGTATGGTTTACCTGAGAGTGGACGGTATTCGTTCTTTCAAATCACTCATTTCTGAAAGATGAATATCGAAACTGGTGAGTGGGAAACCCTAAAAAACACACAACAAAATTTTTTTCTTGGGGGTCCCTTAAATTATACATTCAAACTCCACAGTCACTCACACCACAGTGGGGGGAAATGGGGGGGCACTCTGACAGCTCACACAGTACAGCACATTGGGGTGAAAATCACTGCAAAATTAAAATTTTCAGCAAAAATGTCTCAGTGGAAATCTCAGCATCAGTGCATAGTTTAGCCATATATATAGTTTTGTGTCAGACAGCTTGCACAACATGATGCATAAGCTAGGTAATAACACTCCTGGGGTATCATTCACCAGTCCCCAAGGTGCTCAGTAAATTTCCATATCAATGACAAGTCTTCCACTTAGTGAGAGAAAGTTGTCATGTCCTCCAACAGAGCCCCATGTCATTTAGTTGTGACTCTTTTGTCAGACCCCCACTGTGACCATAAGGCTCCTCTGCCAGGTGGATTGTCTTGATGTAGACAAGATAAATCATGTTAATGATCCTACACCATATCTGTAGTCTTGAATCTTATTCAGTTGTGGCCATTAATAACAATGGAATTGTTCAATAAATTCCCACTGCACATAGTCAAGGGCCTGTCACTCATATCTTCATGGAGCAACTTCCAACCATGTTCACAGAGGATATGCAACATAATGTCATTCTCTGCCTGTAACAACTCCATCATTTCTCTGTCCTTATCAGGCATCTTTATCTAAAAATGTGAAGAGGTGCACATGTAAGCTGTTCACTTATATCTCTCTTAGCCATGTCTCATTACCCTAGAATATTGTTACAACGACTGTGTTATACCTGACCCACAATGAGGCACATGCTACCTGATCAGGTGCCTGCCATTATGTGGCATTCAATACATCACTGTATGTGTGTCACAGACAAGCACCAAACAGCAGCATTTGCCAGCAAAAAATTCCCTACTATCCAAAATGGATATTGAAGCATTTTATGTGCTACATGTGTCATGAGTCCACAGCATCACACCTACATCCTTCACTATAACCGATGAAGAGAAAAATTGTGTCCCTCTGTAACCTGTATGTCCCCATAAACTGTTATAGTGCTACAGGGCCTATCTAAGCACCTTGAATATCTTTTTTTTTATTTCACCCACCCTGCCCATGACATAGAGTGTTAATTACAATGACCATATGTATGCACATAACCTCAGTCCAATGATGTAAGGCCCCTGTCCTTTGAATGTGTACAGCACAAAAGTAAATTGCAGCCTCATGCAAGCTATCAGTGAACATGTCATTAACATGACCTGCAATGACTCATATAGATCATGTGTACATGTCACACTGATTCCTTACCAGACTTGGGCATATAGCAACATGTTCCAAATGAATTACAAAACATTCCACATAAGCAAACTAGGTTTATGTTTAACGGTCTCAGAAGCACAGAAGGAAAATATGGGCCCCAGTGAGCATTGCAAGGATGATACAATTAGGCATGACATTTCCCCCACCCCCAACTAATGAGTGTTATAGGTGATTATTGGAAGAGGGAAGTTTCCCTATCAATGAAGGACATTGTATCAAACAAACTTCTGAATGGTTATGTGCCATAAAACTCCTTGGAGACATAGGCTAAAATGTCTCTTCCCTCATCACCTTTCAACAACAATCCAGGCTACTGCTTGAAAAGCAGTTGACCCACCAAACATATACCAAGCAAGAGTAACACATTGACTGCCTATTTCCCTCCTTCCCCACCCATGTGATACATAGGATAATGATGGCAGTTAAGTATACCCACATGATACTTATTACAACACCCACAGTCCCCAATCTAACCATGTGACCTATGTCCTTACTTCCAACAAAACATTCCTCCTGCTGTTGCATTTAAAAGTATAACACCGGCACATTTCTTAGCATGTTAACACCCCTGACTAGGTACATCTCCACCAGTCATCACATAGTTGTTTTCAACCCAACCTCAAGTTCACAGGAAACCACAAGTAACCTCAACAAATGCCAGATATCTACAGCCGATGTACAACACCATTTCCATAATTTGTGCAGGTGGTATCCTCTGTTGACTTATCTCAGCTGTAATCTGTGTGAATGTTTAAAACAGAATACAAAGTTTAAACATTCCTTCTGGAATTTAGAAAACTGCAGCAAATGCATTAACATGATGACAGCAGCTATGGCTGCTGCTGTATATATCTTGTAATTTCAAGTCTTGTAGTATGGCAATTATACCATTCAGCCAGTTTTGATGTTTGAGTCTTGTCATAGATCATAAACTCCCATAGTGAACTGCAAAGGGCATTGTGTATCTCTGGGTGGGACAATGACCCTAGCAGGCATATGGGAATGTGTAACATATTACCAAGGCCAACAGAAGGGTTAAAGAGCAACAGTGAAAGATAATGTGAGCACTGCGGTCTATCACTCTCATCCATACATGTATACACTAATACATGGTGGCTGATACGCAAACCCAATATCTATTGTTAAGTGCCATGGCCTGTCTGCAGAAAGGTGTATTGACAAGAAAAAGCTGTCATACTCCTCTGGACTGACCTGTAAAATGGCTATTGTATCTGAAGTTATTGAGAGTGATAAGGCTCTCAGGTGGTGCATTAAACAGTCCAAAATATTTTTGTACCTTAGATACAGTGGCTATCGGGAGAATAAGGGTTACCAGTATAACGTGGATGTCAGGCACAGACTATTTAGCATGGCATTGCTGCAATGGCATCACCTGTTCTGGTAAGCCATGCAGGCGCCACTACAGTGACCTCACGAGGTGCCGCCAAGCCCTTCTGTGTAAATGAGAAGACATCTAAGAGTTCTCCTGAGTTGTACAGTAAGTGTTCATAACAGCTGCATTTTATTTTAACATAATTCATAACAACAAGGACCCTTACAGCATGTATTTTTATGTGCATTTTCATTTTCTGTACTGTTTTTCAACTCCAGAGCAGATCAAGGAGAATAGGCTTCTATTCTGAAGGTGTATGGTATGGTCTTCCAGATGCAGGGTTAATTAATATAACTGTAACATTATAGCTAGATGTAGATGTCATAGAAGAATATTTCCTTAAATTATACTTATGTCCCAGTTACTTGTAACACCCACTACCTGCAACACTACATACCTCTGAACCCAACCTCAGTTAAAGACACTAACCCAGCCACAATGTACGGCAGTGGTTTCCACACTTTCTTGATATGGAAAGCATGCCTGTAACAGCATGTCCTAGCATTATACCAACTGCAGTGTACTGACACACGCATCCAAAGCTGTTGTTCCACTACTATACTATATGCAGTTTCACTGCCCTGGCAGGCCTGCATAGAGCAGTGGTTACATTTCCAAATATTTGACATTCACTGCACCACAGATTACTCATGCCTGTGCTAGTTATAAATGGCATATCCATAGCATTCTACATTTATGACTAGTCTTTCTTGTAGTAAAGCCTAGCTTACATCACAGTACATGACTGTCATCTGCTGACAGATGCTCATGTTACTGCTACTGCATGGGCTGCTTTAGTATGTCATGATAGCACAATGATCGCATTATCTTTCATATTCAGAACAAATGGTCATGTCCACACAGCCCTACTTTGTCCCTTTTCTACAAGACATACTCAAACAAGCACCCATTCACACCTTCCATGGCCTCTGCTGACCCCTCAAACATGCTATTGACATTAGTCTAGAAGCTAGTCCCTGGTGACATCAGTGACATCCAAGAATGCTCTTTGAACCCATTTCCAGCATCAACACTATATCCTGTATGCCTTGTCTTTCTTACCCCCCTCATTACATTACATACAGTGCTTAGTCAGACACAGACGACATTAATAGGCACATTTTCCTTCTTATTTTCTTGCTGTCATCCTTTATATTTTTATTTGTTTGTTGTTTTATTTTTCTCCATTTCTGTTAATATTTTATGTAGTGTGTGCCACAGATGTTCCTGTGGTTTTTTAGTGGTCCTCACACCATCTGCCTTCTCCTGCTTGGTCAACAGCTCCCTCCTTGGCTGAATTTCCACAGTGTGACACAGGTTGTCCAGTTAACTCTCACCTGGAGGTTTCCAGGATAACCTCCAGTGATAGTTTACTAGAAGATGAGGTGTTGATCTGTCTGGTGACACCACTGGTAGGTCCTAGTATGTAATGCCTAGGAGTTGGTGGGATGATGGCATTAGTAGATTGGCGGATTCACATCCACACTAGCCACTTGGAGAAAAATCATTGTGTGACTTGCAGAGCTGTACCACTGCTTGGTACTTATTTTTATTTATTTATTTATTTATTTTATTTTACATTTGTTGACCGGGCTAGTCTAACTGGATATATGCCCATTTTCAGTAGAGGCCTGGGGAGATAAGATCCATGATACACAGGTAAAATAAAAATAGTAAACAATATAAAATAATTACAGTAGTATATACACTGACAATTCTAGTTAATACAGAAATAATTCGAAGAGGACAGAAGTCAATACAATGTAAAATGCAGGTTCGAAAAAACGTGTAGGTACATTACTTATTAAAAAAAGGAGGCATACAGGCTGATTCAATATACAAGTACAGTACATAACAATGAAAAAAAGGAGGCATACCGGCTGATTCCATATCCAAGTACAGTGCACAATAAAAGTGGCAGCTTAATGTTCAGTAATAGTAATAATGAGTTTTTTTTTGAGTTTCTGCATGTAACATGTAACCTGGAACACACCTCATCCTAAAAGTTGTGTGGTGTATGCAATTAAAGCCACACACATCAGTAGCACTACATACCTAGATAGGGATCTAGTCCCAGTGTTGCCAAGTAAGAGTGTGTGTGTGTGTGTGTGTGTGTGTGTGTGTGTGTGTGTGTGTGTGTGTGTGTGTGTGTGTGTGTGTGTGGAGGGATCTACTTCAGGTTGCAGAATATACATGTCCCAGGGGGTTCATCTGTCCAAGGAGGCATACCGGCTGATTCCATATCCAAGTACAGTGCACAATAAAAGTGGCAGCTTAATGTTCAGTAATAGTAATAATGAGTTTTTTAAACAAATAAGTATCCAGAGGGATGTAAATAATGAAATACAGAGTGAAAAAGGTAAATATTGTTAAAAGGGAAGAAAGAAGAGTTAATGACAAGTAATAGGAAGGCAGAGCAGAGCTCATTAGGGGAGGGTAGATAGTCATTCCAAGCAAGAATGTACTTCCCAGCAAGCTGTCAGAGGCAGGACCCAGTGAAGACAGAAGACACATAGGAGATTGATGCTGGATGGCAGTGGAAAGACAGAAATTGCCACAACCTGTCCCTCATCATGGCCTTCCCCTTCCATGTATTTTACCTTCCTCCACTTTAAGTAATCCACACATCCCCAATCACCAAATGGCCTCCCTCTGTCTGTGTGTACTATGCCCCCATTTACATCATCACCTACAACACTGTTCTTTGTGTTTTGTGTTTTTTCCCTGCTTTTGCTTGCATTAATTTACCCTCTTCCTTTGCCTGCCTTCACATTTTCTGCCCCTACCATCCTTAAATAAAAAATAAAATAGATACTTGCACCAAAAATGTAATTTCACTTCCCACCAGTCTTTCCTTACCTGTGTTCCTTTATTTGTTTCCCTTTTTGCTCTTCCTCTTCCTCCTTTCTGACTATGCTACAATCCTTTTTCCTCCCCATTAATATAAATACAGTTGGTAGGGGCATTGACAGGAGCCACATATGATAGCTGTCATTGGTTTCTACAGCAATACATTGTTGTACATATGGAAGTACATAGTCATCCTGCAGTCACAGTTTGGAAAAAAGATATTTGCTAACTTTCCCTAACCAATAACATTTATGTCACCAAGAAAAAAGCAAAATTAAAATAAATCAAATTTAAAGTAAATTATATTTAAGCCAAAATAAACTGTAATACAATGAGCAAAATAATACAAACAATGGAAATTTGCAAGCCTTAAAAGAACTGCAAAACAGCCACACAGCATTAACAGTCACACATCAGTGGCAGCTTAAAAAGATTAAAACATTTTCCTGTTCTGCTTACCTTACATGATAAATGCTACTTTTCAGCTTCCCCCACAGATCATCCCCAGGATTCAGCAAGTTCTGCATGCAGGAACAGTGCAGGAGCTGCTGGAAGCAATATGGCCACTGAGAGATCCAGGAACAAGTTCCCAGGAAATGCACGAGCACTCCTGCACTATTCCTGCATGGACACAGCTCCTGTATGCAAATTACCCCATTTGCAGGTGAAAACCATGCAAATGAGGTGAATTTGAAATCCAGGAAGCTGGCAGCCGGCCATGCAGGACTAGTGTAATCTGCAGAAATGTACTCGGTTAGCAACTGAGTATATTTCTTCAAACTACAAAACGGAGCCATGACAGCTCCAAATAAAGGGTGTATATAACATGTAAAGCATGCCAAATATATGGCCATTGGCATGGAAAGCAGTTGCAAAAATAAAAATAAAAAAATAACTTCTATTTTTTTTTTTTTTGTGGACTTTGGCCGTTTAAGCATAGGGCAGCGGTGCGCAAATGGGATCGGCCCAAAAAAAAAAAAAAAAAAAAAACTAGAAAAAAGCATTCTATCCAAAATCACAATTTTGCCATTATACTCAATGGCAGTTAGAAGACAACATGGCCAGTGAATAGTGGTTGCTAAGGAGGAAGGCTAAGTGTCAGACTTGTAACTAGGCATTAGCAGGCAATCCTATGCAAATGAGGGGAATGATACTGAATCCTAGATTCCCCCTCATGGCTAGCCTGCACCCAACCATGTAGGTGCAGGAAGACCATGGTGCAAGCCTAAGAGCTAGCTGACATCATAGAGGGGTGTGTCAAGCATACTGTAAGCTTATTGGAGCCCTGTGGCTTGGGTTTGCCCTTAGCTTAGCAGAGCTAAGCAAGGGGCTGTGTCTGAAACTGCCAAACACTCTTTACATTGCCTAAGTGGGTGTGCATGCCACGCACAGTGTTTTAAAGGGAAAAAAAGGTAAATCAGGAAATAGCAGCTCCATGCACATCTGAGCACTGTGTTTGTGCATAATGCCCCTGGGCTTAAACAGGAAGGCAATGGGAAGAGAAAACAGCAGTAGGAAGGTCATCAAGGAGAACTAGCATATCTGGCAGGTGAAATTTATCAGAATCAGCCAATTACACAGGCAGCAGCCCAGCTCAGCCCAGCACACTACTACAAACTATGCAAACACCTTTCCCTCTGGTTTTTCCCACAAACTCTACACCACTGGTGTACACAAGTGGGGAAATTTTACCAGACAAAAGCAACAAAATGATAGGGGCTGCATTAGCTCTCATATATCAACATGTGGAAGAGGCTAACAGTGGTGCAGATGAGAATGCTTATGACCAACCACAGTGAGGAGAAGGAGAACAATGTACAGACCCAGGGTAACCTACCAGGGGTGACATGAGATGGAGATAGTGGAGCACTATAGGGTGGACAGGAACCTCCTACAGCAAATTGTTGAGCTGTGCCAGCCACGCCTTACACAAAGAACCAACAGAGGGGAACCCATCCCAGTAGATACCAAGGTATGTGTAGGCCTAAGAATACTAGCCACAGGTACCTTCCAAAGACCAACTGGGGATATCATGGGGATCTCACAAGCATCAGCATCCAGTGTACTCTACCATTTCCTGGATGCCATGTCAGCACATGCCAGTGAGCACATGTATTTCCACAACAGCCGTGAAGCATTGACCAGCAATATGCGTCTCTTCCACCAAATAGCAGAATACTCTGAGGTAGTGGGTGCTATAGACTGCACTCACATACACATCAAAGCACCACCCGGTGACCAGGGTAGGGTCTACATCAACCACAAGGGCTTCCCCTCCATCAACTGCCAGGTTGTGTGCTATGCCCAGGGCATTATAATGAATATGTGTCTTGACTGCCCTGGAAGCTATCACGACTCCCACATCTGGCATATGATGCAGCAATACCAGAGATTTGCCAATGAGGACATCCCTTATGGCCACCTAGTGGGGGATGCTGGTTATGCACTGGAGCCGTGACTGATGACACCCATCAGAAATACAAACAGACACCTGAACAAGAACTCCATAATGAGGCACATGCATAGACCAGAATCATAATAAAGCATGTGCTCGGGATGCTCAAGTCACGGTTCTGGTGCCTGGACATATCTGTTGGAGCCTTGCAGTACTCACCACATGTACCCAAATTGTCACTGTATGTGCCTTGCTACACAATATGATCCTGCGGAGACAGCTGCAGCAGGGACAGCATGGGGCAGGTCCACACAACCCCCCACCATTGCCAAGGCCTGCACAGGCACAGAGTGACTTGGTGGAGGAACAACCTGAGCCTTGCCCACTAGGCAGAAGGAGGTGTGCCCAGTATGCCCAGGCCTTGACAAAGAGGCAATGCATAGCACAGACCCTGACACGGTAGGAACCTAGGGAATGACACCTCTCTCTGACTCACACACACGGTAAAAGGGATGCCAGACATGACACTACCTGTGCTTAACCATGTATATGGAGTATACTATGTGCATCTGACATAGTCAGCACTCCAACACCATCCTCAATACTAGCACAGCCACAAGGTAAGTCATTCTCCCTATCAATTGCTGAATGGAGTAGTATGTTTTGTTACTTGTATCTATGGTATGGATATGAACATGCAAGGGAATCGGGTGGCTGAATGGGAAGCCAGCAGATAGTAGATATCTATAGTGGCAGCATGAAATCTGTAACAAATACTGGTGTCACCATAGTAGCCAGTACTACTCATGGTGAGAAAACTCACTGCAGGAAATGTGGAGGGCCAAATGTGTGTGCATTGGACACAGACATGCTAGTCAGGGAGGCTTACATACCCAACAACAGTCTCATCCAGCAGGACAGGCGTAGACAAACACAAACAAAGACTGTGCTAAGGCCTCTGATTGATGGCTATGAAGAACCGCCCCCTCCAGACCTATACAGACAGATTACAACAGGTCAGGCAGTGGGATGTTAGTTATGAAGTGTAAGAAGTCTGAAACTGAAATGTAGGTCAATCAAACCTAAGAACTGTAGTACACTGATATGCCTCTAGTCTGCATGATAGCTCAGAATACAGAATGAAATGGAGTACCTGAAATACCAGTACAGTCACAGAAAATATGTACAGTTGTCAGGTTTGCACCCCCCCCCCCACAGTCATATGTAGAAATGTAGTAACATGTATGTGTAGGTATAAGAACAGTGGAGCACAGATTACCTGAGCTGGCCAAAGTAGCAGGATAGATTGTAGCATGTGTACAATATGCAGGGCTGCATGTGTTAGGTTGGTGTGTGTTGTATATTGTGTGAGTGTGGTCAGCATGTAGGCATGGTGAAGTTTGTCCTGGTAGCCATTGGCCAGTTCTGCTGATGACAGGGCCAAGTCCTCACAACTGCAATGCCAAACACAATGCATCCCAGAAAAACACATTCCAGCAGTAAGCCATAGTAAATGTTTGGATGTAATATCTGTCACCATCTGAAAGATGAACATTTCAGGAATGTGAGCTCAGACATACAAACAGTACACAAGTGGAAGTAGCCCAGACAGCCAGTGTATATCATGTTACAGTCAAATGGATGCACCTTTGGAATAGTACATACAGGTTAGCAGCACATTAGTTGGGTTTGTAGTATGGAATACCGATGTCATCTGGCCAAACACTGGCAGACCACAAAGGTGACAGGTATGAAGTATTGAGAAACTGCTGATGTACCTGCAAAAGCCATGTATATATTTAAGTCAGATGCAAGTAGTGTCCATAGCACACATGCACCCAGCTCACCCCACCATAACCCACAGGTGCCTCACAGGTCTTATCCCTGCTGTTGGGAATGAGTACAATATGACCTCCACATCTGTATGGCAATAGCCACAGAATGCAGCATGCAGAAGAGGTCTCCCATGCAGGTGTGTCCCTAGCTGTAAGCAGCACCCTGCCAGCATTCACACCACTGGATCAATAATGACAGAAAATATTATCATTAACACCTTGCAGACCTACCCTGTCACCCCAGGGAATATAGAGTCTTGCAGTCTGGGACTGTAGGAGTGACACAATGCAATGGCATGCTACAGCTGGCCTGCATCACTACCAAATCCCCTACAGTCCATTGCCAAAGGCCTGTGTCCCACCTGTACTGCCAATGTATGTTATGTCCTGGACTCCCAAATAACAACATAACACAGTCCACAGAACCCAAATACAAGGCCATGTTGACAAATCCCAGTAACATGTCCACCATGTCCTATTGCATGAACTGTGGACCAACACCAAATTACTGCTGGGATGAAATGATAACTATAGGGAACTTATCAGATAATGTTTGCATAATGGTTGGAAGAAGATAGAATAATAGAGGGGGGTAGGAGCATGGATGGCATAGAGTGTGTGAAGTCTGAAACTCAGCCATGTGCACATAATATCCCTGCCTGCAAACACAGGAATGGGTGGCTACAAACCTGCTCGTAAACCACAATGTGAAGGGTAATGTCAAGAAATATGACCCCTGCCTCTGGGTAACTTGTGTGAATCTGTACAGCTGTGAGGTATGGCCACAGCAGGATATGGCCATACTGTCAAATCGATGGATGTACAAGCATGGGATCCTCAGCCACCACTGTACCAAGGTGCTTAACTATTTATACAAACCCATCAGTAAGTGTCTGCAGCTTCCCCTACAGAATGACATGATTATGCAAGAATATGTGGGCCACAGACCACAATACTGGACACAGCTGCATTCACCCTGTGTTCCCCAGGAAATTAATGCAAGCAAATATGTATACCTGACAGTAGTTGATGACATAAAACATCACAGTGTAAAAGAGTACATATGTATGAATATCTCTTCTAACACCAAGACCATGTAGCAGAAGCAGCACAGACACAATTACCTACAGTAACCCACTATCCTTTGCCCATTTTGACCCCATATTGTCAACTGATCTACATATATCCCACAGAAACAGGTTGCTAGCTGTAGGTGTAGAACACAAAAGCCTGCACTGGAGTACAACCTACCTGGAACGGAGTCACACTTTCAATACAAAAGGTCATACTGGGCATGCTCCCACACTTAGAGAAATGAAACCCATTGCACACCATTCATGCTTTGCACACACATTGGATAGGAATACACACATATATCCAAGGACAACACACTATAATAGGCCAAAATTACACATACATAGATGTGTGGAAGAGAATGACAGACAGTGACAAAGAGCCTCCCATCATGAGGCCTGTCCCACCCAGCATGCATCCAGTTGGTTAAAACCACATGATGTGCAAATGTAAATCACTGTAGAAATTTGCCTCTGGTATCCCTCAGCACTATAGTGTCTGTGGTGCTTGTGATAACTGCGTAACATGACTGTACAAGTCAGTATTCATCTAGCAGTTGTATACATGTACCTGTGAAATATAAACCTGATGAAGTCCTGATGTGTTGGGACGAAAACGCATGTTTGAAATAAAGAGCGTTTATGAAATACTTGCTTTACCTGAACTGTTTCATATGAACTGTTTCATATTCAAATACGACAACGTTTTGGACTGACTGGTTTATTGTGATAGTTTTATCTCCTCGACAACTCTTCGTTGTATTATTGGTTTTTTGAGAGTTGTACCACTCTTTTCTGTGATAAACCTGTGTGTGCCTGAGTGTTGTGTGTCTGCTTCCAGATGAATGGGTTATGGCCGATGCACACACACTGCACTCCCCATTGCCCTACTATGGCAAGCCTGCTGATGTCTTCACCTTGAAATACACCTTTGGTGAAAACATAACCCTACAAGCACCGTGGTGCATGCTATAACTGTGTGATGTTACAGTGTGATGTACTAGTTAGGTAGGAGTTCTAATCCCAGACATGGCAACTGTGTATGTGTGTTTGTCTGTGTAGGGATCAATGCTCTGAGGCCATTCACACTCACTACAATTTCCATTGCCCTACTTTGGCAGTGCTGCTGATGTCATTCACTTTGAAATACACCTTTGGGGAAGGAGTAACCCAGTTAGCTCCGTAGCACATACTATAACTGTGTAATGCTGTAGTGTGATGTACAAGTTAGGTATGAGTTCTAATCCCAAATGTGGCAACAGTGTGTGTGTGTGTGTGTGTGTGTGTGTGTGTGTGTGTGTGTGTGTGTGTGTGTGTAGGGATCAGTATTTTTGTGGCCATTCACAGTCACTAAGCACTCCTAAAAATGGTGAACATCGATATCTCTGCAGTAACCGAGACCTTATCCAAGGCTCCAGAGAGCACCCCTGCAATAACAGGTACAGCTCTCACCACACCTGTCAGCCACCAAACCAGGTCCAAAAACACTAAAGGTAGAGGAGTGTCCATATTCATCAAGGATATTCACACCACCAGGCTACTTGCCCAACAGAATGCATCTGAAATACCCCCAGTGCAACTAACACTAGGTAAGACTGCAATCCAAACTGTATAGCTTGCTACAGATCCACCACCATGCCCCAAGATTCCCACTACACCTTTCGAAACATACAGGGAAATATTATATTACAATTAAACACCCTAATACTGGGTGACTTACACTACCCAGCCATTAACTGGGAAAACTACTTGTGTACCAACATGTGTGCCCAACGGTTCTTTGAAGTCATAATTCACAATGCCCTGGATCAAGTAACCCATAGTCGCACCAGGGGCTCAAATACCCTAGACCTGGTCATTACCAACATGAGAAATCAATGCTCCACACCTATGGTCACCCCATAGGTGGTCACGTCTGCCCATAAGCTAATCACCCTTAACATCCACATCCCACCCCCACATCCCAGTAAGGAAACCTCTGTAACACGCATCTCCAAAGCCATCATGCTACACATGTCAGACATGACTAACATCATGACACCCATGCAGACGGGAACTAAAAGGACGACTGCTGACTCCTACGTGAAGGCACTGTATGACCACATCCACTCGTGCATGAATCGTACCATTCAATATAGAACCAAGATGCTCCCCACCAAGAAATGAAAGCCAGTGTAGTGGCCCACTCCCATAAACATACTGTACAACAAAAGGAATAAACTGTTGCAGAAATGAGGGAATTTCCAGGATGCAAAATATTCCCTTACCAGCCTCAGTAAGAAGCTGAGATCCCCTCATAACATAATTCAAAGCTAGTTAAGAACATAATATAGCCAAAGATGCCAAAGACAATTGCAAGCCATTCCATAGCTAGTCACAGCTATGTCAGGAATCTAAATGGCAATGCTGGGATTTGCTATGAGCTACAACAGGATGACATTAAATAAACTGCTCTCGAGGATATTGCCAATATCCTGGCAGATCGATTCAGTGCCAACTGCACCTCCCTCTCACTCCTGAAAGGGCCCATCTCAACACTGAAAGATTGCCAAATTCCAGTAATAATGGCCACACAGGTAAAAAACACTCTCTCCAGAGCTAAGAAAACAGCATCCGTGGGAACAGTCAACATCCCAGGCTGTGTACTACATGAACTACAAAATGAACTGGCACCTCACCTACGTGCCATATCTAATCATAGCCACACCTCAGCCTTCAGGCCCACTGTGTGGCGCACAGCTACAGTTAACCCAGTCCACAAGGGCGGATCCACCATGGATCCTGGGAACTATAGCCCCAGCAGTATGATGTGCCTGATCTGCAAGGCCATGGAATGTATTATCATGGAACTTATAAACAAAGACATTGCCAACCTGCAAACACCGGACCCCACCCAAGTTGGGTTTGTGAAGGCCCGATCATGTCTCCTGAACCTAATTGATGTCTTTGATTCAGTCTCCAGAGCTGTGGACGAGGGTAAGGTAGTTCACACAGACTATCCGGACCTCGCCAAGGCCTTCGACACCATCCCCCAGTCTGGAAACATAGATAAATATACCAAGCTGACCATTAAGCCCTACTTCACCCAATGGGCTGCCAACTGCTGTACTGACAGAACCCACACTGTAAAGGCTGGTGACACCAACTCCAGCCCCAGACAAGTGACAGTTGGAGTACCTCAGGGTTCAGTCCTGGTACTGCTCTTGTTTGGCATCTACTGCTCTGAAGTACAGGCCAACACTAAGGGACTCTGGCTAACAAAGGTCACAGATCACTGCACACTGGGAGCCAATACTGAATCCCCACATGATGTGGATATTCTACAAAAGGGCCTTACAGAAAGAGATGCTTGGTGCCTGAGCCATGGCCTCAAGCTCAATGCCAAGAAATGTATAGTTATTGCCTTTGGGAAGGGACATATACCTGTGAAGTACCAAATAGGTGGCAGTACACTAAACACAAAGTGTGATAAGAGATTTAGGGACACAGGTGGACAGTGGTCTCACCTTTGATAACCACATCACCACAACAGTAAGGAAATCCATCTGTGTAGCACACCTCATCACTAAGGGGTTTACATCCAGGAAAAAGGATGCCATTGTCCCATTGTAGTCATCTCTCAGTAGGCCCAGTACAGACTACACTGGCCCGTTAGGTATGTACCTCACAAGACATCTGCAAAAAATAGGCTGCAGACATACCTCACTAAAAGAATCACAGGCTTAAACCAGATGCCCTATGCTGACCATCTGAAAATCATCCAGCTATACTTTGTCACATATGGTGTACTCAGAGGCAATCTTTGCTTAACATACAATGCCATGTCAAACCCAGAGCTGTTGGACATGCTACACTTAAATAAATCCAAATCCCTCATAGCCACATGCTCCAGGGATCCAAACCTTGTCATCACAATGAACAATACATGCTGGAGGGATGTATTCCTGACCAAGAGACTCCCCAGAATCTGGAATAGACTTCCCATACATGTCAAGCAGAGTGCCTCTTTGGCCCTCTTCAAAATGAACCTTGATGATTAGATATGAGATATGAAATTGACCCCAGGGATCATGTCAGTTGCCCTGCTAGACAGGGGTCCAGGCAAGTAAATATTGTGAGAAGACATAGCCAGGGAATTTTCATGGCTAGGCATGTATAGGCCCTAGGGCCAATAGACTAGTACCAACCTATGAACCTATGATCTACACTTTCCATTGCCCAACCTTGGCAAGCTTTGGGGAAGGAGTAGCCCAGTAAGCTCCATGGCACATGCTGTAGTGTGATGTACTAGTTAGATAGGAGTTCTAATCCCAGACATGGCAACTATAAAACTCTGTGTGTGTGTGTTTGCTTTTTGTGTAGGGATCAATGCTTTTGAGGCCATTCACAGTCACTACAACTTCCATTGCCCTACTTTGGCAAGCCTGCTGATGTCATTCACTTTGATATACACCTTTAGGGAAAAAGTAGCCCAGTTAACTCCATGGTGTGTGCTTTAACTACGTTATGCTGTAGTGTGATGTATTAGTTAGGTCAAAGTTCTAATCCCAGACATGGCAACTGTAAAGATTTGTGTGTGTTTGTTTGTCTGTGTAGGGATCAAGGCTTTTGAGGCCATTCACAGTCACTACAACTTACATTGCCCTACTTTGGTAATCCTGCTGATGTCTTTCACTTTGAAATACATATTTGGGGAAAGAGTAGCGCAGTAGTCTCTGTGGTGTGTGCTATAACTGCATAATGCTGTAGTGTAATGGCCTAGTTGGGTAAGAGTTCTAATCCTAGACATGGAAAGTATAAAGCTTTGTGTGTGTGTGTGTGTGTGTGTGTGTGTGTGTGTGTGTGTGTGTGTGTGTGTGTGTGTGTGTGTGTGTGTGTTTGTTTGTCTGTGTAGGGATCAATGCTTTTGAGGCCTTTCACAGTTACTTCAACTTCCATTGCCCTACTTTAGCAAGCCTGCTGATGTAATTCACTTTGAAATACACCTTTGGGGAAGGAGTAACCCAGTAATCTCTGTGGCATGTGCTATAACTGAGTAATGCTGTAGTGTTATGTTCTAGGAGTTCTAATCCCAAACATGGCAACTGTGAGACTTGGTGTGTGTGTGTGTGTGTGTGTGTGTGTGTGTGTGTGTGTGTGTGTGTGTGTGTGTGTGTGTGTGTGTGTGTGCTTGTCATAAGTATCCTGTGTGGAGATAGCTAGATGTGTGTAATAACAGGACTCATTCTGGACTGGATTTTGCGAATTTCTTATATGGTAGGCTTATTATATGTCACAATGTCCACCTTACAAGGATAACAGATGTCAAACAGCATAGAGGCAGGGTAGACCATCCATACCCCTACATGTGATATCATGGCTTGGGGAACAATATAGGCAACCCTTGTATTACCAAGGGAACACTCTCCATCCATGTCTCATACACAAACACACTTGGCTAGGTAACAACCACTATGTTGGTAGTTCCCTGCATATTGCCCACAGATAGTAACAATGTTGTGCTTGCAGTGGACTATAGAGGACATGGCACCCTGTCCCATCCCTAAAAAAGGCAAATTATTGCACACAGTGCTCCTTCACTATGTTCCCCACTGGACGTCTGCAACAACTGTAGAGCCAGCAAATGTAACCCACAAAAGACATACCATGCCTTATACACATGCCCTGTATGGACGGATGCCACTTACACTAGTGAATACCTTTATCATGCTGTCAATTTAGTTGCAGGATCAACCTGGTATCCATTGCCAGTTCTCACCACATGGGGTCAGGAATGGCACATCTGATGATAACAATC
>NC_056730.1:792271394-792273894 GCF_019279795.1 Protopterus annectens
GTTAACAGGTTAGGTAGTTGTCTATCACACTATCTGTGGTTCTACAGCACCTCTCACCCTCCAAAGGATAGGGCTGTGCCACCCACACCAGCACACATATGTTTACCGAGTTAAGGATTGCGATTGCACTACATTGGGGAAGGGGACATATACTCTGCTGTGTTATTCTGTGTAGTCTGGCTTGGTGGAATTACGTAGACTACCATGGGTTCCTTGCACAGGTACATACATCCATGTGTATAGTATTCTATGTGTAGTGCATCAACACCAAAGCCTCTGTGTATGATATACACAAACATGTGGTGTGTACCACCCAGTACAACTACCAATGTCCACTGTAAAAGGGCTGCTAACAGCAGCCACCATGCACTCACCTGCATACACCACTCCCAGACCTATTGGCCATGTGGCACAGGCAGTAACTGTTATACAGACCTGTGACATGTGTTCACCTGTACCCAGGATATAGCACAGCCAAGGTGTCACCACATTGCCATACCCCTTGTGAAATATGACAGCAGACCATCCTCCTGCTGACACATAGACACCTACAACACAAAAGGATAACATTATATAGACCACAATCACTCAGTGTTAATAACAGCTATAATGCATCATGGCTGGACAGCTACACTTCCTGACATGTAAGCATTAAACGTTACTGCTGACAACATGTTGGGCAGCAGTATATTGGTACACTGTAGTACACTCACCTTGTGCATCAAAACCATATTAGCCTGTCCCTGCATCGATGTTATGGATGACAGGGATGTGGCACAGGTGTCATCATATGCACAGGGTGTGTTGTTGGTTTGCCAGTGACCTAGGCTGGGCCATACATTTGACACCATGTGTGTGAGTGAAGGGTTTTAATTACTGATATGTCTGTGGGGATGTTGTGTGTGTAGGTATGGGATTGCCTAGGTGTGTTTGTATTGTGTGTGAGTATGCATGCACACAGTTCTGCCATGTGGCTGCCCTATACAGGTGTTTGTTGAACAGCTGCAGACCATACCTGCCAGGGTGTGCAGTTCACCACATGCAGTTCCATGGGCACGTCCCAGTACAAGCCATGATAGGGTACTCTCCTCTGATGATGACATATGTCCGCTGGAACCAGGTCCCTCCTGGGACTGGCCAGGACCACGTGCATGTGGCCTGCTGTGGTATGGTGGGGACAGCACCTCCCATGCAGTTCTGGGGCTGGTACTGCCACTATGGGAGGACCTTGGTGTCCTTGCCCATCCACGTTGACCTCCAGCTGTTGATTTTGCTGGCCTATATCCACGTGGCAATCACACCATTCCCACTACATGCACTAGCACAGACAATCCATGGTCGATGAGTCCCACCATCTCACCCCACCGTCTATCCTTGACATCTGCAAAATAACGGAGGGCACCTTCAAGATCATGGATGCTGTCAGTTACAGATAAAATAGTAGCCCTCTGCAGCCTCAGACCCTGTCTGGTGTACCATTCCATACGTGCCTGTGCCTCCATGACAGCCTGAAACATGCATCTGGTGGTACCAGATGTGGCACTTCTGCCAGGGGCACGATGACCAGCAGCCCTCCAATGAGCACCCCTGTACATCTTCCTATGTGGTTTCCTGCCAGTCATCCAGCTGTGGCTGCTGTGTCCAGACACAGCAACCATAGATACCACACTGTCCTGTGCACTGCCACCAACTGTCCCTCTGCTATGGCCACTGGTGATGGTGTATCTATAAGCACTGTGACTGTGTGCGAGGATGGGGTGGATAACAGGGGGATGTCAAACGATGATGTAGTTTCAGCCTCTGACAACCCCGCCTCTGCCTCAACACACCTATCATCATTTTCAGTGTCTTTATGGACACCATAATCAGATTGCCTGCAGAAGAGATCCTAACCCATCTCACCACCTATGAGGGGAAAACAAGAAACGCACTTTATGACCTGTATGTCATTGCTTAATAGTACACACACACACACACACACACACACACACACACACACACACACACACACACACACACACACACACACACACACACACACCCTGACATTTCACCATAATATGTACCTGTCCCTGAGTTTGCAGACTGTCCCAATTTTATTCTCTTAGGTTCCCCATCCTGCATAACTCATGGAAACTTACACTCATTAATACCAATCATTAATGTATCATTCTTCTAATTGCCTAGACAAGTAATCACAAAACATGACCTGTTACTCCATTACCTCTTTGACTTGACTGGAATCAGTTTTACAAAGACTCACTGCTGTCATCCAGTGTTCACCCTGGGTTTGTCCAGACATCGTGAGCTTGGCCCTCATATGTTAGGGGCTACTACAGTTACTCTATAATGTCATGCAATGGAGTGTCATATGTAACTATTGCTCAGTAGATGCAAGATCTGTTGTTCTATTAACTTATTATGTGGACAACAGTAATATTTGGAAACACTCACTAGTGTTGTCTAGTATTTTCCCAATGCATCTGTAGTGCTGCATACG